>NC_079895.1:19357831-19379790 GCF_024868665.1 Triplophysa rosa
ATATGTACCGTTACTTGTAGTAAATATTATTTTAGAATAAAGCTAACTTAAGACACCAATCTAAATTGTTCGGTAATCAATTTAGTACTATTTTGACAATATTATGTTTAGTGTAGGACATGCATGAGGACCACATGAACTTGAGGGTGTTGGCCTGTTTTGTCTGAATAACATGGTAGTTAAACTGATGTTTATATGTAGCCTACAAAGCATCCTAATGCCCCGTTCATTTCTAATACACATTTGACTAATAATGTTGCATCAAATATATTAATATTGTTACCTGAGAACGTGGTGGATCCATCTCGCTTCGTTGAAAACGTCGAGTCACTTTCAACCAATAAGATGCCATGTAAAAGGTCGCGTTTTCATTGGCCCGCCGTGGAAGCCTATCCCTGATTGGTTGACTACTTTTGACAGCCTATAATGCCTGGAACACACAGGAGGACCTCTCGAGAGCAAGAGTACCAAAAGATTCGTGGACGCACGGAACGCATTTTGAGTGCGCACACGCTCACTGAGCGAGAGGAGAGAAAATTCATAAGAGAGCAGCGTATAGTTGAAAGCGCGCGTCCAGTTTTGTGCACGAGTAAAGGAAATCGGCGTGCGAGCGGAGAGATTCGCGCGCTCGTATGACAAGAATGCGCTCTCGCCTTGTAATAATGCGCTCGCGACATTTGTCATTATAATAACGCCATACCCGGCGCGCATAAGCTGCGCGCAAAACGCTCCCTGCCAACTGAAAACAATTCAAAAGAGGCGCGTCTCACAGCAAAAGACGCGTTCTGTCTGATCGTACCCTAAATGATTACAGCATACGTCAATCCTATTGAAATTTGTCTACATTATTTGATTTGCTGTAGGTATTAAATGGGTATCCATCGACAAACATACATTAGCTGAACTTTGTCAGTCTGTTTTACGCATTATAATTTTTAACGAACCATATTATAAATGCGTCGTCAGATTTAAGATGAGCCGCGGTCCAACGCCGAACCGTTGGTGGAGAACCGTGCGGTTCAATTTTTTACTGACAACCGTTACACCCCTACTAAAAACCATAATTATACAGTAAACTAGATGCTTCTCTTTTATTACATATATTTTTTTTCCTGACTCCCCACAGACATCAATGCAACATACACTCAAAGCACATAAAGTTAAGTATAAAGACATCATTAAATTGTCCATGTGACTACAGTGGTTCAATCTTCAATTTATGAAGCAAGAAGAATTTTTTTTGAGGCGCAATTAAACAAAAACAACAACTTTATTCAACAATTTCCTGACTCGCCAGTCTCCAATGCCCGTCCACAAGAGTAGTATTGTGTTGTATTAATGATAACATATCAGAAATGTAATCATTTCTTTTAGCACTGAATTTATGTTCAAATGTAGGCACCCACTTCATTCTGCTACATTATTAAATCATGTATGTGTATATTATGATATTATATATAGCTGAAACGTTAAAATGAATGGAATAGAAATATGAATAAAAGCTAAATATTTCATCTAATGCTGAGCAACATAATTATCGTATTTATCATTATTTATCTTGGACTTTCAGAGCTTCAATTCTGAAGTTGTGCATAAAGCACCACTTTCTCAAAAAATAAACACGGAACACTTGAAAATAGTTCCAAATAATAGTTTAGTTTATTTTACATCTTTAATTAGCATCATAAACTTGTGATATTTGACTAAATTGGCCTCTAACAGAAAGGTTTGTGAAACAAGTCCGAATATGTAAACAGTTACACATTACAGTTTAAAATAAAATTTGACAGGCATAAATTAACACCTATGTAAACAAATATGACATTTGTCGGAATATTTCAAAACATATATTTTTAAGTGAATACTCATTTTTATAATAATGATGAATTATCAATATATTCAAATATATTCATTCAATATATGTCATTTGACATGTATACCTAAAGAATTCCTGACCATAATGTCAAATTATCTCACATTTCAAAAAAAGAGCTTCTAACCTTTGCATGTAGAAGTTAGCGTCACCAGGGGTTCTTCTCTGTTATTTCATTTCCTGTCACATGTCATCTTGCACAATATTAGCAAAATTGCTCCTTGAATGGTGGTTACACAACCTTGACATTTCATGAATTTGACTTGACTCACATGATTCCCCTAATTATAATATGTAGAACAATGGTGTTCCATTTACTATCAAATAGGACTAATGTAAGATTATGCCAAGCTATCTGATATGGTGTTTTATGAAGAATTTCACCTTTTTTAAACGAGATGAGTTTTTTGGTATCAAGTTTTTACAGTTACACATTTCTGCAATCATTCCTCAATTATTCTCTCAAAAAGAATTAAAACCAGAATATCAGTCTTGGTCCTCAGAAACAAGTATGCAAGTAATCTGCAATTTTTTTATTTTAACCATTTTAAATGTAATTAAATCACAGGGACACAAAAAATGAACGTCACGTCATTGACCCTACTTTTTAGTTTCACATAAATACACACTCATGTTAAACATGTTGCTGCTAACGTGTCATTCGTTTTTTACTGAAGTTATGTGCCGTGGAACTTCCATGAGACTATACAGGGGGCGTTTAACTTTGCAGGAGACAGAGATCTGGAGTACTTCTTGAACCTGGCCAACCAGACAGGGCTGTTAGTCATCCTGCGGCCAGGGCCATACATCTGTGCAGAATGGGAAATGGTGTGTTATTTTCATCTGTGTTTAGACTTTACAGAGTTTGTGTTTGTAACAAGAATTTCATACATAATACTAGTCATTTGTCAAAACACATGTTATTGTATATATGTACTTTTAAAAACTAAACATAGCTATTGAATAATTGCTATAGTCTAAATTGTGAGTTCTTATTTGTCCAACAGGGAGGTTTGCCTGCCTGGTTGCTACACAAACCGAACATTATCCTTCGTTCAGCTGACACAGGTACATGTTATTCTGTATGAGACGTGACATCACGTAGGGTCGAGTTTTTAATTCCAGTATTTGTGTCCTTCAGAGTATTTACAGGCAGTGAGCGACTGGTTGGCTGTCCTGCTCACTAAAATGAAACCATGGCTTTATCAGAATGGAGGAAATATTATCAGTGTGCAGGTACAATTTTCAGTCAACGTAAAAATAAGAAATCAAACTTTGCCCAGTACCCGAAGCTCCTCATTGGGTTTAAATCTATAATCTTTTTGTAACTAGCTGTGGGGGTTATGTAACCCAAACTCAAAGTTTTTACCTAAATTAAAAAATGGTGCAAATCAATGACACAGGAAGAAGCAGAAAACATATAACACATAATATTCAGTTTATATTATGCTGAAAGTTTAGTACAGTAGATCTACTAATGATCATATTTTGCAAAACTGATAGCACAAACACAGTACCAACCATTAATTAGTTTAGACAGGTGTTGTAAACTTTACAAGTGTTCAAGTCTATATTTTGTACATTTGTTGTCTCTATCAGGTAGAGAATGAATACGGCAGTTACTTTGCTTGTGATTATAACTATATGCGGCATCTTCACACTCTGTTCCATTTGTTCCTGGGAGAGGACGTCATCCTCTTTACTACTGATGGAAACACAGACAAAGAGATGATCTGTGGCACACTCGAGGGCCTGTACGCTACTATAGACTTTGGGACAGGTAACAAAACTGCTGCAGTGGCCAGTATAATGAAAAGACCTTGTAGCTGTCTGTCTGATGCACATCCAGCCTTTGTATGTTGTTATGGGCCATGAACCAGACAACGTATGACTATGTGCAAATAATGATTTGTGTGTAGAGAGAGTTTGATTGAACTTTTTAAAACTGATATTTGCACTTTTCTACTTATTATTAATCAGAATTAATCAATATCGGCATTATAATGAAATAAAAAAGTATGTATGAGAAAAGTATGGAATGTATTATAATACATATACAGTAATACAATTGGAATGTATTATTAATCGGTGTTAATCTTATATTATATTTAATTATTTACAAAAGTATGTAGTTAAAAAGTTCATATTTTATTCATGTTTTATAAATGCATATGTGTAGAAAACATTTCAATGCCCATTTTGTGCATTTGAGACAATTAAACATCAGGCTGTGTGTGTTTTCATGATAATGACTTTTTTCCTTCAGACACCAATATCACTACAGCCTTTAATCGACAAAGAAGATTTGAACCTAAAGGTCCACTGGTAAGAAAAAACATGTATTTTATTTTTTCATGGGTTTCAGCTACAGGCTCTGCACATGATTCATGATTCATCTTTGTATATTTCAGGTAAATTCTGAGTTCTACACGGGTTGGTTGGATCATTGGGGAGACAAACATGCTTCTGTGGACACTGAGAAAGTGAGCAAAATGCTGGGAGAAATGTTAGTCATGGGTGCCAGTGTCAACATGTAAGTAACGATTCCCATAATATAAATAATTCCAAAATGCTAAAGATTAATGTAGCGAGGAAGGCGGGGCGAGAGCCGTGGGGCGGGTACGGCGGGGCCGGCGGCGTAAGTGGCAACGAGTGTCAGCTGTGCGACCGCCGGTCCCCGCATGCCTCACGGGGGAGCTCGGGAGGATAAGAGGACGAGCGACCGGACCATCGAGAGAGAGGACCGGCCCGCCTTACCCGCCCCACGGCTCTCGCCCCGCCTTCCTCGCTACAATTAATATTAAAAGCCATTTTGTACTTCTAATAGTACTACATAGAGTTGACATAACATGAGATCAGACTGGTTTTTATCACTGAATCAAGACCAGCTTCCCAACCTAAAATATCTACAGTACGTCTTAAGCCATTTGGTAAAAATCAACATTGTCCTGTATTATTATATAGTGGCAAGAAAAAGTATGTGAACCTTTTGGAATTTCATTGTTTTCTGAATAAGTTTGTCATGAAATGTGATCTGATCTTCTTCTAAGTCAAGGGTATTGACAAACATAATGTGTCTAAAAATAATAACACAAAAAAAATCTGATTGTCTTTATTGAACACAGTCATTCAACATTCAAAATAGCAGTGGAAAAAGTAAGTGAACCCTTAGACTTAATAACTGGTTGAACCCCCCGGCAGCAATAACCTCAACCAGGCGCTTCCTGTAGCTGTGGATCAGACCTGCACATCGTTGAGGAATTTTAGCCCATTCTTCCTGGCAGAACTGCTTTAGCTCCGTCATATTCTTTGGACGTCTCATGTGTATGGCCCTCTTCAAGTCAATCCATAGCATCTCTATTGGGTTGAGGTCTGGGCTCTGACTTGGCCACTCCAAAAGGCGGATTTTGTTTTTCTGAAGCCATTCTGTTGTGGACGTGCGCCGGTGTTTTGGGTCGTTGTCCTGTTGCATCACCCACCTTCTACATGGTTACAGCTGACGTACAGACATTCTCACATTATCCTGAAGAATTGTCTGATATACTTGGGAATTCATCTTCCACTCAATGATTCCAAGCTGGCCAGGCCCTGATGCAGCAAAGCAGGCCCAAATCATGATGTTTCCTCCACCATACTTTACAGTTGGGATGATGTTTTCATGATGATATGCCGTGCCCTTTCTACGCCAGATGTAGTGCTGTGTGTTTTTATCAAAAAGTACAATCTTAGCTTCATCAGTCCACAAAACATTTTGCCAATACCGCTGTGGAGTATCAATGTGCTCTTTTGCAAACTTCAGGCGTGCAGCAATGTTCTTTTTAGTAAGCAGTGGCTTCCTTCATGGTGTCCTGCCGTGGATACCCTGCTTGTTCGGTGTTTTATGTATTGTAGACTCATGAACAGAGATGTTAGCAAGTTCCAATGATGCCTTAAAATCTTTGGCTGTCATTCGGGGTTGTTTCTTTACCTCATTGAGGAGTCTTCGTTGTGCTCATGGTGTCATTTTGACTGGGCGCCCACGTCTTGGTAGAGTAGTAACAGTCCCAAAATGTCTCCATTTGTAGATTGTTTGCCTAACTGTAGGCTGGTGAATTTCTAAAGTCTTTGAAATAACTTTGTAACCCTTGCCAGCTTTATGTAAATCAACAATTCTTGATCGTCGATCCTCTGAAAGCTCTTTTTGGCGAGGCATGGCTCACATAAGCGTGTCCTTCTCGTGCAGAGCAAACTCCAGAAGTTTGAGGGGTTTTTATCAGTCAAAGTAGCTGTAGTCCACACCTCCAAATTTATTATCTTAACGAGACTCCAGGTGTGCTAAAACCTGACTTCAATTAGCTTTTTTGAGGTCATTAACTCAAGGGTTCACATACTTTTTCCACAAGCGCTACACGTTTTTTTGGTTGTTCTCAATAAAGACATGAAAGATCAAAAAAATGTTGTGTTATTATTTTCGACACATTTTATTTGTCAATACCCTTGACTTAGATGAAGATCAGATCACATTTTATGACAAATTTATTCAGAAAACAATGAAATTCCAAAAGGTTCACATGCTTTTTCTTGCCACTGTAACTTATAACTGCATTTCTGCATTGTATTAAAGGTGTCATATGACATGGCTAAAACTAATATTATCGTTTGTTTTAGATGGAATGCAATGTGTATACACGATTTAAGGTTCAAAAACACTGTATTTTCCACATACCGTGCATGTTTGTATCTCCTCTTTGCCCTGCCTCTCTGAAAGGAGCTGATTTTTTACAAAGCTCATCGCTCTGAAAAGCGAGGTGTGCTATGATTGCCCAGTTAACCAGTGCGTAGTGATTGGTCGAATACTGCAAGCGTTTAATGGAAATGTAACGCCTCTTACCATATTCGGAAATCATGTTCCCACGCAATTGTACTGACAGGTGATAAAATGTCATCGGTACTTCCTTATATCAATTCGAGCCCGAATCTGATACGGAAAATGAAGATGATCAAGCCGATACATCAACTTTGCCAGCGCAACTTGAGCAGGATGTAAAGGATTGGTAAGGTTTTATAAAAAAAATGATGTTAAATAGTTAAAAACTATAGCTAACTGTTTTACCTTTTATATACGACGTTATAAAGACTATAAACAAACAACCATATACATCATATAGAGTTTGTGTGAGATAGAAACAAGCTCGCATTACAGCAGGAATGGTATAAATAACGCGAGCGCTTTGGCCCTTCTTGATCAACCAGTGTTACGTCACGTCTCGTCTCGTCGCGACTCAACAAAGACAATAAGCCCAAAATAAATACTAAATTTAAAAATACATTATAAACACGACATTTGTTGCCTCTAGTGGGAACATTATTACTGATTATTAGGACTTATGTTGTCTTTTTTCACGTTGCGCGTGTGTCTGCATTTGCGCCAGCGAAGTTTTAATGGTTGGAATGGCCCCACTTTTTAACCAAAGCTTTCGTGCACTGCCGGCCTTGATCTCTCCCAGGTTCATGAAGCAATCATCTGTGAAATGCGCTGCACAAACTTGAACATTCGGATTTTGGAACAGTGTTGTAAATAAAATGTAACCATTCGTTTTTAGTTGTCTCATCTTTTGGCATGGCAAACAAAGAGTCTTTCTTTTCGCAACGAAACACACAGTGTCTCCACGACATGGCTGCGGTGGTGAGGATACAATGAGATTTACAAGTACGCCCACCTCACTTGCGTTTAGATTTGGACGGTCTTAAGTCAAATCATGTTACGAAGTGACGTACATTCGTCGGGGTGTGGTTACATGAGGCGTTTCAGGCAGGTCTGGGTTTGCATTCGCTTTTAGATGGAATGCATCTTTTGTTCCGACACTTTAATTTTAGCAATTTTACGTGTCTAATACATGCATGGGCAACTTATAACACACCAAAGACACAGAAAAACACGTATTTCCGCCATATGACCCCTTTAAATGTCTTACCTGTTTAACCTCTTCAAAAGTTAAAGGATATTGAGATCGAAATGGACCCTGGGTGACAGTGTATCCAACAAGCTACTAATGTTATTAACCTATGCTGCTGCACATTAACATTTTTTTTTCATTTCAGGTACATGTTTGAGGGAGGAACCAACTTTGGTTACTGGAATGGTAAATCTGCTATCTCATTGCACCTGTTCCCATATTAATTACAATATCTGATGTTGCAGTTATTTTAATGTGTGATTGTAATTTTATCCTGCATAGGAGCTGATTATGATACCAGATTCCGGTCTGTGGTGACCAGTTATGATTATAATGCACCTTTATCAGAGGCTGGAGATCCTACAGACAAACTGCTTGCAATTAGAGACGTTATTAAGACTGTGTGTATATACTTAGTGGTATTCTATACATTTAAATTACTTAAGCTATTGATTTACACCCCTTTCGTTCTTATGTAGTTATAATATAATTTTATTTTTTTAGTTTCGTGATATCCCAGTTGGTCCCATGCCACCAGCCACCCCAAAGCTATCTTACGGTTTTGTGACTCTACTAAAGGTGCGGATATTAAAATCTCCTGTTCAATTGCATGGTTTACTATCCATACAAACATAAAAACACCAAATATTTCATGTGATTTTACTTTCTTTTATAGGTTGGTAACATTAGTAGCTTGTTGGATACACTGTCACCCCAGGGTCCAGTTCGATCTCAATATCCTTTAACTTTTGAAGAGGTTAAACAGGTAAGACATTTAATACAATGCAGAATGCAATTATAAGTTATAATAATACAGGACAATGTTGATTTTTATCAAATGGCTTAAGATGTACTGTAGATATTTTAGGCTGGGAAGCTGGTCTTGATTCAGTGATAAAACAAGGGTCTGATCGCATGTCATGTCAACTCTATGTAGTACTACGGCTTCATGCTTTACCGAACAACACTGCCACGGAACGTTCCTGAGCCGACCCCTCTCATCTCGCCCCTCAATGGCATCCGTGACCGTGCATACGTCTCTGTGAATGGGGTGAGCAGACCACTTGTTAAGGTGACACAATGTATTTGTTCACCATGGTCAGTCTTTAACAATGTACATACCTGAAAATGCATTGTTACTTCAGTTTTATTTTGTTAAAACTGTTTTTTGTCATAAACTGCCAGGCATACTAAGATGATTTTATCATCAACTTGAGGCAAACTAATTATATTAACGTTTTTAATGGTTTTCTAACGACATTGGCCAGAAAAATACATTTAGACTGAAAGTGAGCTTGTTTGTGAGCAGGTGTACCAGGGGTTCCTGGAGAGGGACACTACACTGGTGATGAATGTTACTGGAAGACAAGGAGATCAGTTGGACATTCTTGTGGAAAACATGGGCAGGGTTAATTTTGGAACTTATATCAATGATAATAAGGCGAGTGATGTTAAAGACAGCATTGTTTAGAATATACTACCAAAGATAGTTTAATTTATGCATCATGTCTCTTGTTTTTAGGGTCTCCTGGGCAACCTCAACCTTGGTAATGACGTCCTCACTGATTGGTTAATCTACCCATTAGACATTAATACTGCAGTAGCCAGTGGCTGGCTACAGTCAGATCACTCAGAGGTTCCACCAGGTCCAGAGCTGGAACCAGGAGATGGACCAATGATCTACTCAGGAACCTTAAAGACCAAAGGTCTAGAATGGGACTCTTTTTTAAAACTTAATGGATGGACTAAGGTGAGGCTGTAGCTTACAATGTATCTGTAATGGAATAATCTTTAAAGCCCACTGTGGTGAAAATCAGTTTTTAATGTTTATGTGGTGTTTTTAATGTGTTTTGAAACAAACCATGTGCAAATGTATAATTTTAAACCATTGCTGATAGATTCAGGTTAAAATGATCGCTACACTGCTGTGTCAGTTCTCACTTTCAGTTTCACCTTTAGTGTTACATTCAAGCTATTTTAAGGCAGGAAAAATATTTTCTAAGGAAAAAACTTTAAATATGTAATTTTTATGTTTAAAGATTAGTTTTAAGGGATAATATTATCAACCACAGGGGGACTTTAACATACATGCCAGTGTACATGTAATTATTTTTGTCTCTCAGGGTCAGGTGTGGGTAAACAGTGTAAATCTGGGAAGGTATTGGCCCCAGAGGGGTCCCCAGCAGACGCTGTATGTCCCCGGACCTTTCCTTAGTGCCACTCAGCCAAACAACATCACAATACTGGAGCTTGAAAGAGCTCCATCACATGGCAGAATTCTGTTTATGGATCGACCTCAGCTGGACAACACTGGACAGAAGACATGAGAACACTAATATTGCACTGGAAAGCCTCGTCCACTCTTCAATGTAGCACGACTACAAACAACTGAAAGAAGGTTTCATGTTGTCTTCATAAGCCATCATAACACTGTGGTTTGTGTCATATTACTCAATATTTAGCACAGTTTACTGGTCTGTTGATGGCTCAGGAAATGACACAAAAACAGCTCGTTTTAGTATGACAAAAATTCGCTTCAAATAAGATGAATTATATCACAATATCATGATGTAAGATATTTTGAAAAAATAAAGTTGGTTTAAGATATGTTTCTTCTGTTAACTTTGCTACTTGTTGCTTTTGTCACAATTCTTGCTGGTTTTAAATATCATATATACAGTCCATAAAAGCTGTAGCCACAGGAAAGTAAAAATCGTAACGACCTCATGTTTGTCTCCCATAACTTAACACAAAACTGTGATTTCACTTTTTCCAAGAGCAAAGCTCTTCCAGTGCTTCAGCTTTCATTTTATTGAAGATAAATAAAAATCACAGTGATTCATCTTTTAATGTGAATTATAGGAACTAGACCATTAACTCAAATGTATCTGTCGTCCATTTTGCTCTCAATAGTAATGATCTTTTTAATAATCTTTCTCTGCTCCAATTCCCAGCATTCATTCTGTCATGATGTTACTCTATAGATCGATTATATCAAAGTCAGTTCGTTCACAGATGGTGAGAGGTTAGGGCCGGGCGGCAGCGTTGGCTTTGCGGTGGGCTTGGACACAGCGAGGTGTGCAGAACGAGTATTCCAGATACTCAAAGGGAATCTTCCCCAGCAATGACTCTCCACACTGAAAACATCTCCTACAGAAACAATAACACCCGTGTTTCAGTACAACCAACAAATATTTTTTAAAATAGAATTTATTAATAATTAAATGTTGTGTTTTACATTTACATTTAGCAGACGCTTTTATCTAAAGTGACTTACAAATGAGGTAAACAATTGAAGAAAGTCAAACAGGTTAGCAATGACATGAGGGGGAGAAGAAAGAATTTAAATTTTTGGGTGAACTATGAGGTAGTGTTGCATGGCTATGGGTAAATTATAACAAAACTCTCAGTTTTGGGATAACAAATCATAATATTTTGTCTCAAGACACAAAATACCTATGAGGCTAGATATATTGTTGCCATATTTTAAATGAGTGCTTGTCTTGGTTTTTTAATTTGCTAAATAAGATCAGAAATATAAAACATTTTCTTTCACAAACCTACCATTTTGCTTTAGAAAACACTTATTAACACACCACTTACTCTTATGTTTACCTAAAAAAGGAAGTAATATACAGCTGGGATGGAATGAGGGTGAGTACATTCTGAGATTTTTAATTTTCCAAGTAAACTTCTTAAATGATATGAAGAGATAATACCTGATGTTGTTAAGTATTTCTCCAGTTGCGGCCATATGTTGAGCTAATCTCCTCTCTGCAGCCAGAGCTCGCTGTGTGACATCATAAACATTAGCCAATGGCAACAGATCACTCACAAAATAGAAATACAACAGAGTACCTCAGGGAAGAGGATCTATTTCCTTTCGTTCCGACCGCCAGAGGCAGTGGTGAAAGCACTAGTGAAAAACTCCTCTCGCGATTGACCAAGAACAGAATAATGAACTTGTCACCTTGTGACTTATGACGTATCTGAAGCCATATACAGGTGCTTCCTGCTGCTGACCAACTTTATGGAGATGCAGATTTCATTTTCCAACAGGACTTGGCACCTGCACACAGTGCCAAAGCTACCAGTACCTGGTTTAAGGACCATGGTATCCCTGTTCTTAATTGGCCAGCAAACTCGCCTGACCTTAACCCCATAGAAAATCTATGGGGTATTGTGAAGAGGAAGATGCGATATGCCAGACCCAACAATGCAGAAGAGCTGAAGGCCACTATCAGAGCAACCTGGGCTCTCATAACACCTGAGCAGTGCCACAGACTGATCGACTCCATGCCACGCCGCATTGCTGCAGTAATTCAGGCAAAAGGAGCCCCAACTAAGTATTGAGTGCTGTACATGCTCATACTTTTCATGGTCATACTTTTCAGTTGGCCAAGATTTCTAAAAATCCTTTCTTTGTATTGGTCTTAAGTAATATTCTAATTTTCTGAGATACTGAATTTGGGATTTTCATTAGTTGTCAGTTATAATCATCAAATTAAAAGAAATAAACATTTGAAATATATCAGTCTGTGTGTAATGAATGAATATAATATACAATTTTCACTTTTTAAATGGAATTAGTGAAATGAATCAACTTTTTGATGATATTCTAATTATATGACCAGCACCTGTACACCCTGTAGCACGTCATATCGATCTCTTATTCTCGCTTGACTCTTGTTTGTTGTTTTGGATGTGACAATATTTTGTGTAGCTTGCTGCTGAAGAGATCTTCAGTATATATCCACGAGCTGTGTCGTCACTGACTACATTTCCTCACTTACGTATTTTCTACAGTTTTCAGTGCACGGTAAGCGGCGATTGTTTGATAAGCATCAGGTTTCGGAAAGTCTTCAATCTTCTGGGTGGCTGGTTGCAGGGACGGACTGGCCATCTGGCATACCGGGACTTTTCCCGGTGGGCCACATCTAAACATGGGCCGCAACAGCCGCTAAAAAAATGCAAAAAACTTCTACTAGTACTGCAGTGGATCATAAGCATAAACAGCCAATTCAAAACAAGAAGGGTAAGAGAATGTCCCGGAAATCACTATGCTTCTTCCTAAAGGCAGCCGCATCGGACACAACACAAATAAAATAAATAAAATTAAAAATCAACATTGCGTGAATAAAATAATAAACTGCTTCGGCGTTGCTCTTATCTTGACATTTTCCGTGCTGATGTATCAGTCTCATAAGTTCCCCTGCATGAAACCGGTAAGTTTCTCATGTCAAAGAAGACGGAGCATCAGAGCCCACACGCAATGGCTATGAACCAATGGTGGCTCGAAGGTGTTTACCGGCCAACGAAAACTTTCCTGGAGAGTTCTGTTTGGTTTGCAGAACCGAACTAGTGAAACGAATTGTCGTTTGGACCAGATTTTGTTCGAAATCATGTCACAAACGGTTGTTTTTCGATTTCGAATGTAGCATGCTGAGCCCTTAACGGACCATTTTCTGCTGTGGTATAAAATGAAGAATAGTGCCCTCTGCAATAAAAGGATTTTCATGCAACACACTATCCCATGCAGCATTAATAACATGGTGCTAAACAGTTTGAAAATTTGTTTCTACAGCCACTGTGCAGGTTTCTCTTTGTGAGGTTTGGCTAGCAGCGGCTGAAACACAGCTTTACACACAACTGCCAGTCTGTATGAAGAGGATCTTGAGACTTGTTCAGTGGCTTTTTACAGCTGCCCTTTTAATACAATACATTTGTTTGACAGAAAGTTTCCTTAAGTCTTTATCTGACCAAGATCTTCTGTGCTCTAAGGCACTCACAAATCTTTTGACAGTTCAATTATCTCTATTTGTTTGTTTTGATGCCTTTTGCAAGACATTGCATTATTTCATACTTACATCTTCAGAAAGATCTTTCTTCCTCACTATATTGCATTCGAACTGTGCTTGCTTAATAATAATGTTGAACAGCCTCTTTAAGTAGGTTTTCCATTTATCTAAGAAGACCCGGCAAACTATTGATCAAACATGTCTGAGATTGATACCAGTTATCGAAAGATAGAAAGAATGTGAAAAATAAAACAAACAAAAATCTGACTGTTTATTGTGCCGAAATCCTATTGATATATCATTTGCATGATAATTTGGAAAACAGTGCATCTCCCTCATAAGGCTATTGGGAAAGCTCACAGCGTTGCGTACAAGCGCTGGCACCCTGGTTGCAGGGGCAGTTTCTCCTCAGGGGAGTTCCTTTGGGACCACCACCTTCATGGTGGGAGGTCATAATGACGGACATTCTTCTCGTATGGGGCAGAGTTTGGCGCAGAAGAGGAGTGAATGGAGTTAGGACAGGGGGTTTGTGATGATGATATGGCAAACATATGGGACTGCAGCAGTGGACATGTTCGCGGACAGTCAAACATCTCATTGCCATTGTTGGTTTTCACTGAAGGACGAAGCACTGCCTTTGGCATTCTTCCACTTAATCATAGAACCACACTTACTTCAGTAACCAGCGTATTTTTGTATGCAAACCCCAGAAGTTTGCATTTTAGCACTTCCGGTTCCATCACCCTAAAGGCTTTAAAATAGAGATGCACCGATTGTAATTTTCTTTGCCGATTCCGATTTTCTATCCACAAACTATAATTGACAGTATACTGTATATAAAACCATATTAACTTTTCTTCAATACACATTTTTTTATTTTCATTGAATAAATGATTGAACATTACAATTTCCCCAAATGCAGTTCTCCAAGCTGCATTAAATTACAGAATCTTTCTTTCCCAAACAACTCTTAAATTGAAAACTCTGTGACTGAAAAGAAGTACAAATAATAAAATATAACTAAACATGTCACTTAATTTACCTTTTTCATTTTTGTACTCATCTCACAAAAGTCTAAGATAACAATAAAATACTTCAACTTTATTCTCGTCTGTTTCCGTTTATGAAACTAACATTGCTTTATTTCATTTTTTCTGAAATTAAAATAAATTGTCTTTATCTTGTGTCTGTAGTATTAAAAGAAGTGGGTTGATTTTTGCTGCAACTTCAATAAAAAGTTAAAAATCTTATGAGTGATTTCATGGATTAAAGTGAAAATAATTCTTCTGACTGATTTTTTTAGGATTAGGATTCAAATTCCTTTAACAGGCACTTTATCTAAATAGTCGAAACCAATAGCGTTTTAAAGGGAAATGTTTTGAACCCCTTTACGTAGTAGTGCCAGTTTGCGTATTTATTTATATCAATAACTTTTCAGTGCATTTTTTAATTTATCTTATAAGACCAAACAATGTTTTCTGAAACTCTTAATAATTAACAGAAAAATTTTCAAAATAAAAGCACCACTTAAGACCAAAAATTTTGTTTGTATTTGTCTCCAGAGTGCTTTTCACTTTTTCTGCCTTCAGAAACCATATTCCTGAAGCTTGGCCACACCTGACACCCGTTTCAGTGTTTGACTAATTACAGTGACTAGTTAGAGTGTTTGACTAGCTTTTCCAAGGTGACCGTTAAGAAGGTAGCCTATCTCTTTAACATTTCCATGGCGACGCGGCACTGCGTATCATGTGACACACCGCAGAGCCACAGCAGCTGTATGACTGATGCATTGCTTTTACATTCTTTTACTCAAAGAAATTCACAAACTGTTAACTGTGTCATGAAATATCTGATATTCCGATTGTCAAATATGTGCATGTGAATGTGTTTTGTTGTTTAAACACTTTTCTAATGATCGCGTTAGTTGAGCTATAAGCGGGCGCCGCCATGTTTGTTTCTGCCGCGGTCTGAGATCTGTCAGATTTACATCACGTGAATTCATCCACTTCTCTTAAAGAGTACATTCCTCAATATTTTTAAGGGCTTATTTTGGTTTATGGAGTGTCCGACAACAAGTTTATGTACATACATGATGTAAAAATACTATTATTTCGTAATAATAAGCAGTTTTTATTACCTTACTTCTTGACTGACTCTCAAATGATTCGTTCCGCGATTCATCTGTGTAATCTCCGCCTTTCCGCCAGCGTAGTCTGATCTGATTGGTCAGATAGTGTAGTCTGCTGTGATTGGTCAGATGGTCTAGTCTGCTGTGATTGGTCAAATGGTCTAGTCTGCTGTGATTGGTCAAACGCGTTCAGCATGTGTCGCAAATGGACCGCCTATCATTACTGCTGTATTACGGTTTGCAGGTGGTTGGATATTAACAGTGTATAGAGAGAGATGGCGTCGATTTTACCTTACCAGTTCGAGCCCGAGTCTGACGAATCATTCTTTAATCCTTATACAGATGCCAGTAAGAAAAAGGACTGTTTTAGACACTTCTCTTGTAACAGTTAGTTATCACGGCATACAGTGTACGGTGTTCGTATCTACTGCGGTCAAGCCAGCCGCGGTTTGAAAATACACGGTCAAGCCAGCCGCCGTTTAGGTTCAGATGCGCGCTTATTGAGTGGTTTACGGTACATTACGGGAACACCGCTTGTAAAGCTTTATTTAAATGTAGATGATCCGCGTCTCTTGTCAATAACATATTTCTTGTTTTACGTTTAGAATATCTCGTTTTTGTCGTAATTTATGCAGGTTTTTTTCTCCGAATGTTTGCATTATGATTGCTGTAACGTTATATTGTGAAACCAATGTCTCTGTCTGTATCTTAAATATGTATTATTTTAATGCCTTCTAGACCTTTGTCCTGCAAATAAAACTGTTTATGCAGTTTGCAATTACAGTACCCATGGATTTGAACAGATTTAATTACAGTATGTTTTTTGAAAGCATTTTGTTTGAAAAATATTATTCCAATATAATTGACTATACAAACATTATTTCTCATAAGTAGAAAAAACTGATGGTGGGTTTCTATAGGGGCCATCCCACACTATATGCACACCATATATGGACTTATTTTACTGTAGCAGTTTTGGAGAAATACACATTTTCCACTTCAAAGCCTATAGAAACATTATTTCTAATAAGTAGAAAAAACTGATGATGGATTTCTGTAGGGGCCATCCCACACTATATGCACACCATATATGGACTTATTTTACTGTAGCGTTTTGGAGAAATACAAATTTTCCACTTCAAATGCCTATAGAAACTTATTTCTAATAAGTAGAAAAAACTGAGGTGGGTTTCTATAGGGGCCATCCCACTCTATATGCACACCATATATGGACTTATTTTACTGTGGCGTTTTGGAGAAATACACATTTTTCCACTTCAAATGCCTATACAAACATTATTTCTAATAAGTAGAAAAAACTGATGGTGGTTTCTGTAGGGGCCATCCCACACTATATGCACACCATATATGGACTTATTTTACTGTAGCGTTTTGGAGAAATACACATTTTTCCAATTAAATGCCTATAGAAACATTATTTCTAATAAGTAGAAAAAACTGAGTGATGGATTTCTGTAGGGGCCATCCCACACTATATGCACACCATATATGGACTTATTTTACTGTAGCGTTTGGAGAAATACACATTTTCACCTTGAAAGCCTATAGAAACATTATTTCTAATAAGTAAAAAACTAGAGTGTGATGGATTTGCATTGCTACTGTGGAGCCATCCGGGCACATACATCACTATAGGCACGATGCACATATATGGACTTATTTTACTGTGCGTTTTGGAGAAATACACATTTTTCACTTCAAATGCCTATAGAAACATTATTTCTAATAAGTAGAAAAAACTGATGTGGTTTCTTAGGGGCCATCCACACTATATGCACACCATAATGGATTATTTTACAGTAGCGTTTTGGAGAAATACACTTTCCATTAAATGCCTATAGAAACATTATTTCTAATAAGTAGAAAAAACTGATGGTGGTTTCTATAGGGGCATCCCACACTATATGCACACCATACATGGATTATTTACTGTAGCGTTTTGGAGAATAACATTTTCACTCAAATGCCTATAGAAACATTATTTTAATAAGAGAAAAAAGATATGGATTTCTGTAGGGGCATCCCACACTATATGCACACATATATGGACTTTTTTACTGTACGTTTTGGAGAAATACAATTTTTCATTCAAATGCCTATAGAAACATTATTTCTAATAAGTAGAAAAACTGATGGTGGTTTCTGTAGGGGCCATCCCACAGTATATGCACACCATATATGGATTATTTTACTTAGCGTTTTGGAGAAATACACATTTCTCCACTTCAAATGCCTATAGAAACATTATTTCTAATAAGTAGAAAAAACTGATGGTGGGTTTCTATAGGGGCCATCCCACACTATATGCACACCATATATGGACTTATTTTACTGTAGCGTTTTGGAGAAATACACATTTTTCCACTTCAAATGCCTATAGAAACATTATTTCTAATAAGTAGAAAAAACTGATGATGGATTTCTGTAGGGGCCATTCCACACTATATGCACACCATACATGGAATTATTTTACTGTAGCGTTTTGGAGAAATACACTTTCCCCTCAAATGCCTATAGAAACATTATTTCTAATAAGTAGAAAAACTGATGTGGTTTCTGTAGGGGCCATCCCACACTATATGCACACCATATATGGATTATTTTACTGTAGCGTTTTGGAGAAATACACATTTTTCCACTTCAAATGCCTATAGAAACATTATTTCTAATAAGTAGAAAAAACTGATGGTGGGTTTCTTAGGGGCCATCCCACACTATATGCACACCATATATGGACATTATTTTACTGTAGCTTTTGGAGAAATACACATTTCTCCACTTCAAATGCCTATAGAAACATTATTTCTAATAAGTAGAAAAAAATGATGATGGATTTCTGTAGGAGCCATCCCACACTATATGCACACCATATATGGAATTATTTTACTGTAGCGTTTTGGAGAAATACACATTCTTCAAATTTGAAAGCCTATAGAAACATTATTTCTAATAAGTAGAAAAAACTGATGATGAATTTCTGTAGGGGCCATACCACACTATATGCACACTATATATGGACTTATTTTACTTTAGCGTTTTGGAGAAATACACATTTCTCCACTTCAAATGCCTATAGAAACATTATTTCTAATAAGTAGAAAAAACTGATGATGAATTTCTGTAGGGGCCATCCCACACTATATGCACACCATATATTGACTTATTTTACTGCAGCGTTTTGGAGAAATGCACATTTCTCAATTTTGAAAGCCTATAAAAACAATATTTCTAATAAGTAGAAAAAACTGATGGTCGGTTTCTGTAAGGGCCATCCCACACTATATGCACACCATGTATGGATTTATTTTACTGTAGCGTCTTGGAGAAATACACATTATTCCACTTCAAATGCCTATAGAAACTTCATTTCTAATAAGTAGAAAAACTGATGATGGATTTATGTAGGGGCCATCCCACACTATATGCACACCATATATGGATTTATTTTACTGTAGTGTTTTGGAGAAATACACATTTTTCCACTTCAAATGCCTATAGAAACTTCATTTCTAATAAGTAGAAAAAACTGATGATGGATTTCTGTAGGGGCCATCCCACACTATACGCACACCATGTATGGATTTATTTTACTGTAGCGTCTTGGAGAAATACACATTATTCCACTTCAAATGCCTATAGAAACATTATTTCTAATAAGTAGAAAAAACTGATGATGGATTTCTGTAGGGGCCATCCCACACTATATGCACACCATATATGGAATTATTTTACTGTAGCATTTTGGAGAAATACACATTTCTCCACTTCAAATGCCTATAGAAACATTATTTCTAATAAGTATTAAAAACTGATGATGGATTTCTGTAGGAGCCATCCCACACCATATGCACACCATATATGGAATTATTTTACCGTAGCGTTTTGGAGAAATGCACATTTCTCAACTTTGAAAGCCTATAGAAACATTCTTTCTAATAAGTAGAAAAACCTGATGATGGATATCTGTAGGGGCCATCCCACACTATATGCACACTATATATGGACTTATTTTACTGTAGCGTTTTGGAGAAATACACATTTCTCCACTTCAAATGCCTATAGAAACATTATTTCTAATAAGTAGAAAAAACTGATGATGGATTTCTGTGGGGGCCATCCCACACTATATGCACACCATATATGGACTTATTTTACTGTAGCGTTTTGGAGAAATACACATTTCTCCACTTCAAATGCCTATAGAAACATTATTTCTAAAAGTAGAAAAAACGGATGGTGGGTTTCTATAGGGGCCATCCCACACTATATGCACACCATATATGGACTTATTTTACTGTACCATTTTGGAGAAATACACATTTCTCCACTTCAAATGCCTATAGAAACATTATTTCTAATAAGTAGAAAAAACTGATGGTGGGTTTCTGTAGGGGCCATCCCACACTATATGCACACCATATATGGACTTATTTTACTGTAGCGTTTTGGAGAAATACACATTTTACAATTTTGAAAGCCTGTAGAAACATTATTTCTAATAAGTAGAAAAAACTGATGGTCGGATTTTGTAGGGGCCATCCTACACTATATGCACACCATATATGGACTTATTTTACTGTAGCATTTTGGAGAAATACACATTTCTCCACTTCAAATGCCTGTAGAAACATTATTTCTAATAAGTAGAAAAAACTGATGATGGATTTCTGTGGGGCCATACCCCACTATATGCACACAATATGGATATATTTCACTGTAACGTTTTGGAGAAATACAATATTTTCTACTTCAAATGCCTATTGAAACTATATTTCTAATAAGTAGAAAAAACTGATGGTGGGTTTCTATAGGGGCCATCCCACTCTATATGCACACCATATATGGACTTATTTTACTGTAGCATTTTGGAGAAATACACATTTTTCCACTTCAAATGCCTATAGAAACATTATTTCTAATAAGTAGAAAAAACTGATGATGGATTTCTGTAGGGGCCATCCCACACTATATGCACACCATATATGGACTTATTTTACTGTAGCGTTTTGGAGAAATACACATTTTTCCACTTCAAATGCCTATAGAAACATTATTTCTAATAAGTAGAAAAAACTGATGATGGATTTCTGTAGGGGCCATCCCACACTATATGCACACCATATATGGACTTATTTTACTGTAGCGTTTTGGAGAAATACACATTTTTCCACTTCAAATGCCTATAGAAACATTATTTCTAATAAGTAGAAAAAACTGATGATGGATTTCTGTAGGGGCCATCCCACACTATATGCACACCATATATGGACTTATTTTACTGTAGCGTTTTGGAGAAATACACATTTTTCCACTTCAAATGCCTATAGAAACATTATTTCTAATAAGTAGAAAAAACTGATGATGGATTTCTGTAGGGGCCATCCCACACTATATGCACACCATATATGGACTTATTTTACTGTAGCGTTTTGGAGAAATACACATTTTTCCACTTCAAATGCCTATAGAAACATTATTTCTAATAAGTAGAAAAAACTGATGATGGATTTCTGTAGGGGCCATCCCACACTATATGCACACCATATATGGACTTATTTTACTGTAGCGTTTTGGAGAAATACACATTTTTCCACTTCAAATGCCTATAGAAACATTATTTCTAATAAGTAGAAAAGACTGATCGTCTGTTTCTGTAGGGGCCATCCCACACTATATGCACACCATATATGGACTTATTTTACTGTAGCATTTAGGAGAAATACACATTTTTCAAATTTGGAAGCCTATAGAAACATTTTTTTCTAATAAGTAGAAAAAACTGATGATGGATTTCTGTAGAGGCCATCCCACACTATATGCACAACATATATGGAATTATTTTACTGTAGCATTTTGGAGAAAAACACATTTCTCAACTTTGAAAGCCTATAGAAACATTATTTCTAATAAGTAGAAAAACGGATGGTGGGTTTCTATAGGGGCCATCCCACACTATATGCACACCATATATGGACTTATTTTACTGTAGCATTTTGGAGAAAAACACATTTCTCAACTTTGAAAGCCTATAGAAACATTATTTCTAATAATTAGAAAAAACTGATGATGGATTTCTGTAGGGGACATCCCACACGATATGCACACCATATATGGACTTATTTTTCTCATTTTGGAGAAATATGCATTTTTCTACTTCAAAGGCCTGTAGAACAGTAAAAAGAAATGTCTTGGTTACGGATGTA
>NC_079895.1:19384783-19390698 GCF_024868665.1 Triplophysa rosa
GTATTTCTCCAAAACGCTACAGTAAAATAATTCCATGTATGGTGTGCATATAGTGTGGAATGGCCCCTACAGAAATCCATCATCAGTTTTTTCTACTTATTAGAAATAATGTTTCTATAGGCATTTGAAGTGGAAAAACGTGTATTTCTCCAAAATGCTACAGTAAAATAATTCCATGTATGGTGTGCCTATAGTGTGGGAATGGCCCCTTACAGAAACCCAACATCTTTTTTTTCTACTTTATTAGAAATAAAGGTTTCTTATAGGCATTTGAAGTGGAAAAATGTGTATTTCTCCAAAACTGACCACAGTAAGAATAAATCCATATAAATGGTGCTGCATATAGTGTGGGGATGGCCCCTATAGAAATCCATCATCAGTTTGTTTCTACTTATTAGAAAATAAGTTTTCTATAGGCATTTGAAGTGGAAAAATGTGTATTTCTCCAAAACGCTACAGTAAAATAAATCCATATATGGTGTGCATATAGTGTGGGATGGCCCCTACAGAAACCCACCATCAGTTGTTTCTACTTATTAGAAATAATGTTTCTGTAGGCATTTGAGGTGGAAACGTGTATTTCTCCAAAACGCTACAGTAAAATAATTCCATGTATGGTGTGCATATAGTGTGGAATGGCCCCTACAGAAATCCATCATCAGTTTTTTCTACTTATTAGAAATAATGTTTCTATAGGCATTTGAAGTGGAAAAATGTGTATTTCTCCAAAACGCTACAGTAAAATAAGTCCATATATGGTGTGCATATAGTGTGGGATGGCCCCTATAGAAACCCACCATCAGTTTTTTCTACTTATTAGAAATAATGTTTCTATAGGCATTTGAAGTGGAAAAATGTATTTCTCCAAAACGGTACAGTAAAATAATTCCATATATGGTATGCATATAGTGTGGGATGGCCCCTACAGAAACCGACCATCAGTTTTTTCTAATTATTTGAAATAATGTTTCTATAGGCATTTGAAGTGGAGAAATGTGTATTTCTCCAAAACGCTACAGTAAAATAAGTCCATATATGGTGTGCATATAGTGTGGGATGGCCCCTACAGAAATCCATCATCAGTTTTTTCTACTTATTAGAAAAAATGTTTCTATAGGCATTTGAAGTGGAAAAATGTGTATTTCTCCAAAACGCTACAGTAAAATAAGTCCATATATGGTGTGCATATAGTGTGGGATGGCCCCTACAGAAATCCATCATCAGTTTTTTCTACTTATTAGAAATAAAGTTTCTATAGGCTTTTGAAGTGGAAAATGTGTATTTCTCCAAAACGGTACAGTAAAATAATTCCATATATGGTATGCATATAGTGTGGGATGGCCCCTACAGAAACCGACCATCAGTTTTTTCTAATTATTTGAAATAATGTTTCTATAGGCATTTGAAGTGGAGAAATGTGTATTTCTCCAAAACGCTACAGTAAAATAAGTCCATATATGGTGTGCATATAGTGTGGGATGGCCCCTACAGAAATCCATCATCAGTTTTTTCTACTTATTAGAAAAAATGTTTCTATAGGCATTTGAAGTGGAAAAATGTGTATTTCTCCAAAACGCTACAGTAAAATAAGTCCATATATGGTGTGCATATAGTGTGGGATGGCCCCTACAGAAATCCATCATCAGTTTTTTCTACTTATTAGAAATAAAGTTTCTATAGGCTTTTGAAGTGGAAAATGTGTATTTCTCCAAAACTGCTACAGTAAAATAAGTCCATATATGGTGTGCATATAGTGTGGGATGGCCCCTATAGAAACCCACCATCAGTTTTTTCTACTTATTAGAAATAATGTTTCTATAGGCATTTGAAGTGGAAAAATGTGTATTTTCTCCAAAAATGCTACAGTAAAATAAGGATCCATATTGTTGTGCATATAGTGGGGTATGGCTCCCTATTTAAATCCATCATCATATTTATTTACTTAATGAGAAATAATGTTTCTAAGGCATTTGAAGTGGAGAAATGTGTATTTCTCCAAAATGCTACAGTAAAATAAGTCCATATATGGTGTGCATATAGTGTAGGATGGCCCCTACAAAATCCGACCATCAGTTTTTTCTACTTATTAGAAATAATGTTTCTACAGGCTTTCAAAATTGTAAAATGTGTATTTCTCCAAAACGCTACAGTAAAATAAGTCCATATATGGTGTGCATATAGTGTGGGATGGCCCCTACAGAAACCCACCATCAGTTTTTTCTACTTATTAGAAATAATGTTTCTATAGGCATTTGAAGTGGAGAAATGTGTATTTCTCCAAAATGGTACAGTAAAATAAGTCCATATATGGTGTGCATATAGTGTGGGATGGCCCCTATAGAAACCCACCATCCGTTTTTTCTACTTATGAGAAATAATGTTTGTATAGGCATTTGAAGTGGAAAAATGTGTATTTCTCCAAAACGCTACAGTAAAATAAATCCATATATGGTGTGCATATAGTGTGGGATGGCCCCTACAGAAACCCACCATCAGTTGTTTCTACTTATTAGAAATAATGTTTCTATAGGCTTTCAAAGTGGAAAAATTTGTATTTCTCCAAAACGCTACAGTAAAATAAATCCATACATGGTGTGCATATAGTGTGGGATGTCCCCTACAGAAATCCATCATCAGTTTTTTCAACTTATTAGAAATAATGTTTCTACAGGCCTTTGAAGTAGAAAAATGCATATTTCTCCAAAATGAGAAAAACAAGTCCATATATGGTGTGCATATAGTGTGGGATGGCCCCTACAGAAATCCATCATCAGTTTTTTCTACTTATTAGAAATAATGTTTCTATAGGCATTTGAAGTGGAGAAATGTGTATTTCTCCAAAACGCTACAGTAAAATAAGTCCATATATGGTGTGCATATAGTGTGGGATGGCCCCCACAGAAATCCATCATCAGTTTTTTCTACTTATTAGAAATAATGTTTCTATAGGCATTTGAAGTGGAGAAATGTGTATTTCTCCAAAACGCTACAGTAAAATAAGTCCATATATGGTGTGCATATAGTGTGGGATGGCCCCTATAGAAACCCACCATCAGTTTTTTCTACTTATGAGAAATAATGTTCTATAGGCTTTCAAAGTGGAAAAATTTGTATTTCTCCAAAACGCTACAGTAAAATAAATCCATACATGGTGTGCATATAGTGTGGGATGTCCCCTACAGAAATCCATCATCAGTTTTTTCAACTTATTAGAAATAATGTTTCTATAGGCATTTGAAGTGGAGAAATGTGTATTTCTCCAAAATGCTACAGTAAAATAAGTCCATATATGGTGTGCATATAGTGTAGGATGGCCCCTACAAAATCCGACCATCAGTTTTTTCTACTTATTAGAAATAATGTTTCTACAGGCTTTCAAAATTGTAAAATGTGTATTTCTCCAAAACGCTACAGTAAAATAAGTCCATATATGGTGTGCATATAGTGTGGGATGGCCCCTACAGAAACCCACCATCAGTTTTTTCTACTTATTAGAAATAATGTTTCTATAGGCATTTGAAGTGGAGAAATGTGTATTTCTCCAAAATGGTACAGTAAAATAAGTCCATATATGGTGTGCATATAGTGTGGGATGGCCCCTATAGAAACCCACCATCCGTTTTTTCTACTTATGAGAAATAATGTTTCTATAGGCATTTGAAGTAGAAAATATTGTATTTCTCCAAAATGCTACAGTAAAATAAGTCCATATATGGTGTTGCATATAGTGTGGGATGGCCTCTACAGAAATCCATCATCAGTTTTTTCTACTTATTAGAAAAAAATGTTTCTATAGGCTTTCAAAGTTGAAAAATGTGTATTTCTCCAAAATGCTACAGTAAAATAAGTCCATATATGGTGTGCATTATAGTGTGGGATGGCCCCTATAGAAACCCACCATCAGTTTTTTTCTACTTATTAGAAATATAGTTTCTATATGCAATTGAAGTGGAAAAATGTGTATTTCTCCAAAACGCCACAGTAAAATAAGTCCATATATGGTGTGCATATAGAGTGGGATTGCCCCTATAGAAACCCACCATCAGTTTTTTTCTACTTATTAGAAATATAGTTTCTATAGGCATTTGAAGTAGAAAACATTGTATTTCTCCAAAACGCTACAGTAAAATAAATCCATACATGGTGTGCATATAGTGTGGGATGTCCCCTACAGAAATCCATCATCAGTTTTTTCAACTTATTAGAAATATAGTTTCTATAGGCATTTGAAGTAGAAAATATTGTATTTCTCCAAAACGTTACAGTGAAATAAATCCATATTGTGTGCATATAGTGGGGTATAGCTCCTACTTAAACCCACCATCATATTTTTCTACTTATGAGAAATAATGTTTGTATAGTCAATTATATTGGAATAATATTTTTCAAACAAAATGCTTTCAAAAAACATACCGTAATTAAATCTGTTCAAATGCATGGGTACTGTAATTGCAAACAGCATAAACAGTTTTATTTGCAGGACAAAGGTCTAGAAGGCATTAAAATAATACATATTTAAGATACAGACAGAGACATTGGTTTCACAATATAACGTTACAGCAATCATAATGCAAACATTCGGAGAAAAAAACCTGCATAAATTACGACAAAAACGAGATATGCTAAACGTAAAACAAGAAATATTTTATTGACAAGAGACGCGGAACATCTACATTTAAGTAAAGCTTTACAAGCGGTGTTCCTGTAATTTACCGTAAACCACTCAATAAGCGCGCATCTGAACCTAAACGGCGGCTGGCTTGACCGTGCATTTTCAAACCGCGGCTGGCTTGACCGCGACTAAACCCAGCTAACAGGACACATATAAATTTAACGGACTATATGGTGGAATCGGACAACAAATTACTTAATAAACCTGGCAGAGCGTACTCATAACAGATATAAGAAGTGTATCTGGCACTCAGTAAGGATATACGTATGTTCAATTACCTGTGTACCTTGTCCGGGATTTTGCAGTTGACGGTTATAATCCACCTTCAAGGGTATGCCGCGAGTCGCGTTTGAAGTGACGTCAACACCCTCTTCGACTGATTGGCTAGAGGAGGAGCTGTCAATCTAGAACTAGTGGACCAATGGTGACGCTAAAGCCCGCCCTAATTTCCATGAAACTCGAACTGCAACATCTGGAAAAGCAAGCGCAGAACGTGGAAAAACAAGCGAGGGAAAAAATAACGTATGCGTAGAAAAAATGAAAATATAAGCAGAAAATATCAGAGAACACAAAAAAATGAGTAAAACAACAAAGGAAAACATTATTTTGTGTGCGATTTGGACAACTTTGTCTTTATGTATTAATTTGTGCAATATAATTTAAAATGCGTTTAAAGTTCTGACTCGCGGTTTTAATTTTTGATTTACGCTTATTATATTTTTAAATATGGCCGCAATACTTGTGGCGGGATTCTATCCCATAATAATCCTCTAAAGGATGTGGTATACGGAGGATTCTCAATTTAGAATTAAACGAGACGTCCTTCGTAGCAGAGTCCGCTCCAGGGTGCACAAAGTGACAGGGCTGCTATGTTTAGTGGGGGGGGGCAGGGTTTAGGGGTTTAGAAGGGGATAGTGTCCCGAAATTTCATTCTATCCGTCAGAATATCCTACCAGGCATACACACATCAATGTTACGTCATTTTCTTGCGCTATAAAATCATACTTGTTTATTTTATACTGCTACGGGAATCTGATTGTGTATTTTCGTTGTTAAATCATTCTAGGCCTACATATTTATTTAGTACTGGTAGTACAAGTATAGGGTATTGCGCTGTAAATTAATCATGTTTCTTTTATGCTGGTAGGATAATCTGACAGGGTATTTACGATGTAAATGTATTTAATGTGCTCATTTTAAACTGGTAGGACTATCTGACAGGGTATTTTGCATTGTAAAATCA
>NC_079895.1:19394340-19499905 GCF_024868665.1 Triplophysa rosa
ACAGTAACTTTCCACTGAGTAAGATAGAAAGCACATGACAAAAGCACACAGCTTAATGAAACAAATGAAAGAAAACACTTATTGATTATATTGATATTTAAATCATACTTTTATCTGAAAAATATTCCCACACTGTCAATTCTATAATATTCCAATAAAAAAATCAGTTTATCTTAAAAAGTTTTTTTCCTGCTTTTGATGTAGGAAAAGTGCTTGATAATGTCGCTGAAATCCAGGGATCGGAGGATGTCACATTCCAGGGACATCAACGCTAGATGTTCAGTCGTTCTTGCAACATTGTTGAACGAAGACTGTTTTTGACTAAAGACAGTTTGGAAAAAGAACGTTCCCCGCTGGCGTTAGTAACAGGCAATGTCAGGAAAATAAGCTATGTCCACATTAGGAAACATTTACACATTTGGCAGACGCTTTTATCCAAAGCGACTTACATTACCTTATACAGTACATTTGTTTCTAATTAGCAATCCCCTGGGATCCAACCCACGACCTCGGCGTTGTTAACGCCGTGCTCTTACTGAGCTACAGGAAACACCGACTGCAATTGTTTTCTCCTTAGTAGCTGAAGCAATGCTACAACGCTTTTGTTTGTCTCATTTTTTGTAAATTCTCTGAAATGGGCGATTTCGAAATTTTTTTGACTTTTGGCTTGTTTATAGCGAATATATATAAAATAGAGTTTGTTTAAATACAAAATTAGTATGCATTAAGCCAAACTAACCTAAAATTGGCTGGCAGGATGACCCTTCATGGGCCCGGTCAACTCCGT
This sequence comes from Triplophysa rosa, assembly GCF_024868665.1. Taxonomy (NCBI): domain Eukaryota; kingdom Metazoa; phylum Chordata; class Actinopteri; order Cypriniformes; family Nemacheilidae; genus Triplophysa; species Triplophysa rosa. The sequence goes on from NC_079895.1 coordinate 19,395,128, forward strand.
CAGCTTTTGTGAAATATCCTGATACCTTTGGAATCTTATTAAGTAACTCCTGTCTTCGCTGCTGCTTGTCTCTCAAGTTTTTTCTTTTTTGAGCCCCTCTCTCACATTTTTTGGCAAAACCCGACATTTTAGCAGCTCTTCAACTTCCCAGCATAATCATTCCCATGGTTAAGATCATGAAATGTAAATTTGACACAATCATTGGAAATCTGATCTTACCAATCAAATGGCTTTAATTTTTGAATGACCTGCACGTAAACCTATGGGATGATTGACGCGCTAAGGATGTCCGCATCCACCAATCACCTCCACTCTTTTCGCAGTTTGGGTTGCTCCTGGAGCCAGCACTTTTTTTCCACACGATCTACTGCACCGCTGGCTGCACCGCGCGTCACAACTCAGAGACGTAGATAATTATTTTAAATATGTAATTTAAAAATATATATTTGTGTAAAGTCCAGGGCCCGGTTGCATAAAGCACCTTAAGTTTTTCCCTTAAGTATGACACTTAAGGGGTGATTTTCCTTTACCAAAGACAATAGGAGAATAACTTAAGGTATACTTAAGGGAAAATTACACTTAAGGTGCTTTATGCAACCGGGCCCCCTTGCAGTAACAGGCCCTGGGCTTAAGCCCCGGTAAGCCCTTGCATTAATGCGGCCCTGCAAATGTGACGTCCAGATTTTCTCACAAATGTGATCGTCCAGATTTTCTCACAAATGTGACCGTGCAGATTTTCTCACAAATGTGACCGTGCAGATTTTCTCACAAATGTGACCGTGCAGATTTTCTCACAAATGTGACCGTGCAGATTTTCTCACAAATGTGATCGTGCAGATTTTCTCACAAATGNCATGTGCAACAGCAGGTGGTGCTATTGGAATTAGTTTCTATAGGAAGAAGCCATGAACATTACCTTGGTGCCACCCTTGCCAGTGCCAGAAACTGAATTAATTTCATTCATCAAGTTTCATTCAGTTAGTCTCATGAAATTTATTGAAACTGTTAATAATAATCAGTTGCTGTTTTTAATAATAATAATGAATTATGCATTGGTTTTAATATACAAATAACATACAACAAACTGGATGCATTTGCAATGTTGTCACCCCTTCCACCCCATCTCATTCTCTCGTTCTTGTTTCCCAACTGTTTACGTTCACAAAACAAACTACTTTTTCAAGGATACTTTCTTATAAGGGAATTTTGACATAATTTTGTGTTTATATCAGGGCTTGCTCTAGGCATGGGCAGGGGTGGGCTGAATCCCCCTAAACATCTGTCTTGCCCACCCAATGAGAATAAAAAATAACACCAAAAATTGTTGTATTTTCTATTGGCTGAAAGCAACGTCACTCTTCACTTCACTGCTCTGGCTTTAGTTTGTAACAGAGAAGCATGCTACATGCTAAGGTGGAAGCAAAATACTGTGCAAAGGAATTTTAGACGCACTGCACATATGTAAAATTAAGCATGTCAAATTAATTGTGCAGTAAAATCAGATTCATTTCTTCGTTTTTGCGGTCTTATTTTGTGCTGTTAACAAACAGCTATTATTTGCTTGCAATATAGGCTAGATTTTAACCTATTGACTTTCAGTAATGACTGAAAGCTCCATCTTCCGAAGCTCCCGCTTCAGAAATAAATCTGTTTCTCTCCATCTCAAACACCCCAATTCACCTGCAGGTGGTAGCGAAAAATGTGCAAAATAGTTCAGTTTAGGCGCGATGCGCGCTCACGATACCACATAAAAAACAGCAGACACGATGTAAAGTTCATTGTGCAGTGTAATCAGATTAATTCATTCAATTCATTAAAAGAAATTAAACAGAAATCAGTGATCGTTCAGTGAATGGGGAATGTTCTTAGCCCACTTTATTTTGTAGGCTTCTATTTATGTCCAGTTTACATAACCGCTTTATTTAAGGTGTAAAACATCAATGAAATGTTGTCTGTTTTTTATATTTATATAAAAATAAATCATTTAAATCCTGCATGTATTGCAGTCATATACTGCAGTGTTTGTTGAATTCCAACAAAAGCAAACCTCAAGAGTGACTGAGCACATAACAAACTAATTAAAAAAAAATCTGGGTTATTTCATAAAACATTTTTTTACGTTTTCTAACGTTTTCTTAGTTTTGTGTTGCTTAAAACTAAATATGAACTTGTTTTTGCTGTGTTTCTGTTTTAAAAATGCAGATCATCTTTTCTGTTTTCACCTGCTTTCACCAGTTCATTTTCTCCAAATAAATAAAAATAAATTATATGAAATTTGGGAGAAATGTTGTCAAAAGTTCACAGAAATAAACAAAAATAAAATTTTACCAAATCACATTCTTATCAGAAAAAGAGGAAAATACTTTTTAAATGGACTCTTAATTTTGTCTGCAGCTATACTGTCTGTGTGGTTGGGGTATATCCCACCCAGGATATCTGCTAGTCCACACTTCTGCACCTGGCAGGAACCGGGCCTGATTTATATTTATTTATATTTTTATATGTCAATTTTTTGTAAGATTTCAGTATAGTATTTTGCGCTCTTTCTGAGATGCGACTCGGTTTTTAGTGATTTTTCTGCATGAAAGTTGCACTGATACAATACATCTGGTCATATAATTAGAATATCATCAAAAAGTTGATTTATTTCACTAATTCCATTCAAAAAGTGAAACTTGTAATTATATTCATTTATTAACACAGACTGATATATTTCAAATGTTTATTTCTTTTAATTTGATGATTATAACTGACAACTAATGAAAATCCCAAATTCAGTATCTCAGAAAATTAGAATATTACTTAAGACCAATACAAAGAAAGGATTTTTAGAAATCTTGGCCAACTGAAAAGTAACATGAAAAGTATGAACATGAAAAGTATGAGCATGTACAGCACTCAATACTTAGTTGGGGCTCCTTTTGCCTGAATTACTGCAGCAATGCGGCGTGGCATGGAGTGATCAGTCTGTGGCACTGCTCAGGTGTTATGAGAGCCCAGGTTGCTCTGATAGTGGCCTTCAGCTCTTCTGCATTGTTGGGTCTGGCATATCGCATCTTCCTCTTCACAATACCCCATAGATTTTCTATGGGGTTAAGGTCAGGCGAGTTTGCTGGCCAATTAAGAACAGGGATACCATGGTCCTTAAACCAGGTACTGGTAGCTTTGGCACTGTGTGCAGGTGCCAAGTCCTGTTGGAAAATGAAATCTGCATCTCCATAAAGTTGGTCAGCAGCAGTGCCAAATTAAAAGAAATAAACATTTGAAATATATCAGTCTGTGTGTAATGAATGAATATAATATACAAGTTTCACTTTCTGAATGGAATTAGTGAAATAAATCAACTTTTTGATGATATTCTAATTATATGACCAGCACCTGTATTTGATTATACATAACAACTCATAGATAAAAAGTATTTAACATTATGTCTAAACATTATGGCATTAAAGTAGAGAGCTTTCTAGGCTATAAAAGATGGAAAAGCAAATAAATCATCGTGCAGTTGTTTCAGTCAGTCGTCGGCTTTGTTTGGTTGCCATTAGCCTATTTAGGTTTAAAATGAATGCTGCTATTTTTTTGGCTATTTCAAGCTATTTGGGCAATTTTTGCAATAAAATAAACCAGCACAAAAAAACGTAATATAAATTAAGTCAAACAATTGAACTATCTGCTGTTTTGGGAGAAGTTGCATAACTGAGAAAATCTGTGACGGTCACATTTGTGAGAAAATCTGCACGGTCACATTTGTGAGAAAATCAAGCTGAGAGAATCTCATAAAAAGTGAGACTTAAACACAGTACATTTAATGTTACACCTTTGCATTTTCTCTCGAATTGCATTATGTATTTGTAAAACGCTTTCTGTTTGTTTCAGAGTTTAGTTTCTTTTGCAAAAAAGGTTGCGTTTGTTTGCAAAACGCTGGATTTGTTTGTTAAGTTTAGGCACAATTTTCGCTCCATAGTGCTTCCCCTTCTCCAGAGACTTCTCTCTCCGTTTATATGAGATAAGCAGCACATGCGCGCAAACTGATGTCCGCCATGGTGGGACGAAGAATATTTTCGTCTCGTTTTTATTAGTTGACGAAAATGTCAGTATATTTTTATTACAGTTTTCGTTAATAATGCATTCATTTTTATTTAGTTATCTCTCGTTTTCGTCAGTGAAAATCTGTCGTGTCACAGCGAGATACTCCTTCTCTGTCTAGTTTTACTGTTAACGATGTTTTACGTGCCTGCCAGGAGACCAGTCACTCCTGCTTCGCTGCCTGTCACTGTTTAAGGTCCCTGCCTGTAGCGCGATGATGTTATAACACGCATGCGCACTTTTGTATTTTGACAAGAATGCGCCATATAGTATTTTCTTTAAGAGCTTTTTTACACAGCGTTTAAAGTCTTATTTTTATGTTGTTTATGCTATTTATTTCGCTGTGTTATCATCCTTGCGTTCATCACTTTGGGCTGCTTTCCTGTATTAAAATATGATATATAAATACGGTTTCCTTAAAGCTAAATGTATTAGATAAAAATTATAAAACCAATTACTACATAAAATTTGTTTAAAGTGCTTAATATCATTTCAACATGTTTGGTGTAGGATCCCTTGAATACCTTACGTCCTTCCTGAGTTAATGAAATCCTTTTAGAGTTTGGTTTTCGTTTGGGAATATTTATCGAAAAGCAAAAAGAACCATGTATTGCAAACAAGCTGCTGTTTTGCGTGTGCGTCTATGAGCAATGCTGTTGTGAAACGTCCGAGACATGATTACTACTTGAAAAGATCCTCGGACATAGCATCGAACGAAACTTATCGATGCTGATCTGAAGAGATGAAGCAGGTAAGATGGTTTCCCTATTTATAAGAGTGCTTGCTTGAGCTGATAGGGTAGACGCAGTGATTGCTGATGGTAGACCAGCCGGGCTGATTAAATGCTGGGTAGATGCGGTGATTACTGATGGTAGACCAGCCTGGCTGATTATATGCTCCGTCTCCTCCCGAACTTTGTTAATTAAACATCATTTAGATTATATCCTAAATTTTGCCCTGCGGTAGGAAAATCTGACAGGTTGAACAATTCGAGGTTGAGACACAGCACAGGCTGAGGTCTCGCTCTGTTCTTTTTCAGTGCGGCTCTTCTGATGTTAAGAAGCGGCACCTCTGGTGTTAAGAAGCGGCACCCCGCCATGCCCCAGTTTTCTTCTCAAGTTTAAGTTTTAACAACTTACTTTTTTATCACAGATAATCGGCAATCCTGAAAAAAAAATCAGAAAACCTGATCTATATGCAACGTGGTAGGCTAACCAAATCACACTTGTAAAAGCGGCACATTCGCATAACGAGTGCGCGAAGAAATCCATGTCCGCACACGTCAGCCGCGCACTGCCTTTTTCATTGATAGCCAGACATTTTTAACTATAACACAATAAAAAATCTAGTTAAATCCTGCCTATGGGTGAGCAATACCTGCGATATACAAAGCTTTTCATTCAGTGCGCACTGCCGTTTTGAAGTTTAACAATTCTAAATGTCCATTTCGAGGACAGCATTTCATATTTCGCATAGCTTTTTCAAAGCTAATAAATTGAACTGAACGAAAAGAGATGAAAGGCACTGTATGAAAGACACTGAAACTGAAAGGCTATTTTTATATCAACTTGGAGGAGAGCAAATGTTGTATGACGTTTTGACAAAAAGAACTGGAAATACACCGATCATAGACTACATAAATTCAGCGGAAGTTAATAAATGAAGATTATTAATTTAGACGCATATATAGAAAAAAATATATAGAAAAATGTCAAAAGCAGGTTTTAAAGAAAAAGTGACAGAAAAAGTATACAGGGGACTGTTCCCCAGTAGAGCTTTATGTCTAACAAAACGATCGCATCAATATAACAACACTAAAGAGCAAGCTCTTGCTTTCTGATAGACAGCCTGTCCACTTTTCACCATCTGCATAATAGTAATGCCCGTTTCTTTTTAAGCTGTCACGGTTTGCGTGGGAAGAACCCAATTGCAGACAGCGGGGATTAAGGGGTTAACAAAACAAGATTTATTAAATACAAAAAACACAAAACAAAGACCCACGATGGGGCAGAACAGAACAAACAGCATAAATAACAGGACGAAGACTAATTAACACTAAACTGGACTAAACAACACTTGACAACTAAACTGAACTAAACACTTACTAAGACGATGAAACAGCACGACAGGAACAGGCAATACTATAATAATACATTGGACGAACAACAAGAAGGCACCGAAAACAGAGAGGGGGTAAAATCTTTGCGTGTCATGTGGCACCTGCCTCGCAACCCGTCACTCCTGCCTCTCTTCCTGTCACTGTTTTACGTGCCTGCCAGGAGACCAGTCACTCCTGCTTCGCTGCCTGTCACTGCTTAAGGTCCCTGCCTGTAGCGCGCGTGTAATAACACGCATGCGCACTTTTGTATTTTGACAACGAATGCGCCATATAGTATTTTCTTTAAGAGCTTTTTTACACAGCGTTTAAAGTCTTATTTTTATGTTGTTTATGCTATTTATTTCGCTGTGTTATCATCCTTGCGTTCATCACTTTGGGCTGCTTTCCTGTATTAAAAGATGATATATAAATATGGTTTCCTTAAAGCTAAATGTATTAGATGAAAATTATAAAACCAATTACTACATAAAATTTGTTTAAAGTGCTTAATATCATTTCAACATGTTTGGTGGTGTACACAGCCAGTATGGGAAAAAAAACTTTTAATAGCAAGCAAAAGTATATTACAAATGTTATATACATGTAATGTTTAAAAAAGTATATATATATATATATATTGTGTTTGACTATCTTAGTCCCCCAGTGAATCTCAGCAACTTCCCCCACAGGGTGTATTTATTTGAAATTACTGTCAAGTTATTTATATTGTTACAGCAGTAACATACAATGATACTATAATATTTTACATTTCTTACATAATATTTTACATATGTAACATGAAACCTATTTATGAAATCCCATCTCCTCAAAAAGGGTTGGGAAAAGATTCTTGCTGTTCAATTGGAACCATGGTGGATTAGTACATTGTTACATTGTACATTTAAAGCACAGATTTTAAAGTTAGATGTAGAATTTTGATGTCCATTCCTTGCACACACACATATATTACACTAAGTATTTAGTTTAATTACATCAGAAGTAACTAATTAAATTACAGAAAAAATAGAGTAATCCCTTACTTTACTTTTCAAGAGAAAAGTAATTAAATTACAGTAACTAATTACTTAGTAACTAGTTACACCCAACACTGTTCACCTCATGTGTCCTCCGAATTCTTGTGAAAGTAGGTCGCATTATGACGTATAGCAGGCTTCAAATGAGACCTCAGGAGGATGCAGCCTTCCGAAACGAGACACACCTACTGTCAGAAAAAAAAGTATAAAACTGTAGATTTTCCGTAGCTGTTGTGCTGTTGTTGTATATGTTTACATTTGTGCTTCGTCTAGGCTACCTAAAAAGGACTTTTTCCCTGCGTTCCAACTGGGATATATTGCCCTCCGAAGGGCCCTTCGGAGTGACAACAATCATGGCCGCCATCCTGAAGGGTCGTTCCAAACCGAAGTGCTCATAACTGGCCACTTCAAAGGGCCCTTCAGAATGAAGGATTTCAAAGGGTACAACCATAGACTCTATAAAATAAGGTACAACTGATGGTCACTTCAGGCCATGATTCTTTGCGCAGATTCTTTGGGTGGTGACGGCGCCTCCTTATGGGCGCGGGATGATGACGCAGAAGGGAACTTCAAGAAACAGTTGTTTGGTCCCCCACACACTTTAACCCTTCAAAGCTCTCACTCCGGAGGGTAAACCATTCGAAGGGCTTAGGGCATAGGGATGAGCCCTTTGAAATGGAATGAAGGGATTGTGTACATTTAAAGGTACAGTGAATTGTAACGTAATTGTAACTAAACTGTAAAAACCCTTTCGCAGTGTAAATAACTTAGTATGTGAATTATCATAAAAGCAAATTATCTTATTTAGTTATCTCTAATTAACAACTGTTTGCCTAGATTACTGTAAAGCCCTGCTCATTTTAGACATTCTCACAACCAACTCCATAAAGAATAATATTTTTTTTTTATTCGAAATCCAGACGATTTTAGAGTATATATTTTGTGATACATTGTTGTTTATTACTGCATTGTAAGTAAAATAGGTCACAGACAAAACAACTGGCCAGGAGGAGAAATATTGATTTTAAAGATCAATGTGTTAGATAATGATCTGAGACAACAAGACTTTTAAAATCTAATTTGCAATAGCAGGATTTTTACGTGTAGGCTGGTGTCAAGATGTCCGCACCACATCATGAGAAACACAGCATACAACAATGAATGATGATTGCAAACTCACACCTTCACATCTGTTCTCTTCTCCCCCTCTCCCGTTTCTCTCCGTCTCAACTCAGAGAACTTCAAAGCTCACACATGAACTGGATTTGACAAATACCATATATTATATGAACAAAGAATCTTCATATGGATGTTTAGTATCATTTGAAATATCTCAGTGCGATTGGTACAATGGTCTCATTTCCACAGCAGTAGAGTAGATCATGACATAGGTTTTAGGGTTTAAAGATATTCTGCTCACTGTTGATGGTGTGTCTTCATGTAAATGCCAATTTGTGGCCTTATCAGATCCAGGACAGAGTCCTTTACAATGTAAATTGTTGTTGTGTGGAGGAAGGATATTTTGGTCTGGGTATTTAAGAGAAGCTGGCAAAATGTTCAGGGGTTCACTGAGATGAACCCCATAGTGCTGTGTGTTCCTTTGAATTACTCACCTTTAAGTAGTTAAAAACCTGTATAATTTTTTGTGCTTGTCAGCATTCGGCCGGTTGTTTCCAGTTTTTGGCCACTAGAGGCTTCCATTGTGCCTTTTTTGTTTCATCCCTTGTTTTCTGTTATTGTTTGCACCTGTGCCTCGTTTTCCCTGTATGTATTTAAACCCTTAGTTCTCCTCTGTTTCTTCGCTCTAAGTATGACCGTTAGCACCCAGTCTAAGGGAGGCTTTGGACATTTTTATTGCTCCTGCTGGATTCTCTCTTTTTTGGAGCTCTGTTTTGGGGTTAGCATTTATTGCTGGATTATTTTTCGAGGCTTTTTGTTGTACATACTTACCTTGTGGATTTACCTTTTTTTACCTTTTGGAATTACCCTTGACTATTTTTGCCTGGAGCTTGCTGGTTCCTTTTCTATGAAAAAACATCGTCTCAAGTACTGCTGTATCTGCTTCATCTTCTGGGTTCTGCCGACCCCTTGTGGCTCAGTGGACAGAGTGACTGTCTCCCACACCGGAGATGTCATGGCTCTGCTTCATTTAAGTCATGTGTTTCTTGGTCCTGTAGCAGAGCCATGGAAAAGCCTTTGGTTATGTGTGGAGAGAAACATATTATTGTCCTTTTGACAATAATATACGTTCTCTCCAGTGTCTCGTCTCTGTTTCCCGCCATCTCGTTTCCTTGTTATCCTTCTCTGAGTGTTTCATTACCCACACCTGCCCTGTGTCGTTATCCCTCGTTTGTCTCCCCTTTAAATACCCTTTTGTTTCTTTGTCTTGTGCGTGTGGATTGTACTCTGTACTATGTCTGTAATGCGTGTACTTCGTTCCTTGTGTGCCTTGTTCGTTCTGTTCCTGCTCCCCGTCAAGTGTTGGTAATTGTTTAGTTTATTCTTTTATTTTGATCGTGTTCTGTCTTGTCCCCCTCGTGGGAAGTTTTTGTTTTATGGTTGTTGTTTTTTCTCAGTTTAGTTTTTTCCCCATTGTGGGTGTTTTTGTTTCTGTCTTGTTTTCAATAAATATTTGTTAACCCCTTCACGTCTGCCTGCGCTTGGGTTCTCTGCACCCCAACCCTGACAGGAGACCCGAGTTTGTGCCTGGGTCCTGATAGAAACTTAGAGCAACCATGAACCCAGAGGCAGCCAGTACAGGGGATCTTCTCGCCACGTTGTCCCACCACGAGGGGACTGCCACGAAGCTGTGCTGATCCAGCAAGAGGCCTTAATGGCTAGACACTCTCATCTCCTGTGGGAGATGCTGACTTGCATCAAGCAGATATCTGATCATGTTCCTCCTGTAGCTGCCCCTTTTTGATTCAAATGCCGGTGGCAGCTAACCTCCTGGCTGAACCTTGTCTCCTGCCTCCCCAACGGTTCTCTGGTGATCCGAGTGCTTGCAAGAGGTTCTTTACCCAGTGTTCTCTCTCCTTCGAGCTGCAACACACTTCGTTTCCCACCGATTGTTGTGGAAAAATTTCAGTCTTGTAGTTCAAAAAATCTCTCAGACAAAGAAGGTCCGGGTGTCGAGGAGTTAACTTTATTTGCTCGAGCCAAACAAAGTGAGATGTTCGAAGTCATCTAAAAACCAAGTGTTTTCAGTCTACAGTTATAGTAAAAAAGTTGAAATGTCTAATATTGTTCATTGTCTGTTTTGAGTGTACATATTATATACATATTAATTTACTAAGAGATAGAGGACTTTTATTTTGAAAAAGTTTTACGCATTAGGAACTCCAGTACCCCTGTAACACGTTTTTCCTTTGGAGCATCTGCAGTTTCAGAGAGTGTACCTCATTCAACTGCCTCTTACCCCAAACCCCCAATTCATTTAGAATTTCCCCGTTTTAGAGAAACCAGAGAAACGAGGGATGTAGTAGAGTTTGTGGAACGCTGTGAGAATTTTTTAACGCTTAGACATATGTCAGACAATGAACTGGTAGCCACCTTAAATGCTGTTCTTTCTGGGCCAGCTAGGAGTTGGTGGTTAGCGGAAAGGAACACTATCCATAACTGGGTGGATTTTAAGGAGGCTTTTTTGGGAGCATTTCTTCCCACTGATTATCTAACTGAAGTAGAAGAACAACTCAAGGCTATGATCCAAGGGCCGGAGCAGTGTATCAGGGACTTTGCTTATGACTACAGGGCATTGTGCTTGAAATGGAAAAGTGACCTCCCTGAAGTTGAAGTAGTCAGGAGAATTCTGAATAACTGTAACCCTTCATTGGCTGGAAGCCTAAGAGGTGCCGTTCATACCGTGGAACAATTAGTCAAAGTAGGATCGATGGTTGAAAGAGACCTTAATTCCAGAAAAGACTATTGGGCCAAAGTAAATCAAATTAAAGTCAGTGAAAAAGGGAGGAAAAATCCAACTCCCCGCCACGTTAATGTCTCTAAATCTTTCTCTGGGCAGACCCAGCATCTAGCTCTAGTTCAGACTACAACACCACCACTGTTACGAGTTGCTTTGGGAGTCGGTGGCAAAGAAGTGGAGGCCATAATAGACACTGGTTCGACTTTCACGTTAATACAAAGACAGCTGTGGGAAGCATTGGCCAAGCCAGGAGGACAAATGCAAAAACACTCCAGCAGAACATTCCTGTTAGCGGATGGGAAGGCTCAAAAGTCTGAGTGCAGAGTTCTGGTAAATTATGAGTGGCATGGACTGGTATGGACTATTGACACCTATGTGATGGCAGATAAACAGTTTGTTTTTCCCCTCATATTAGGCCTAGACTTTCTAAGTAAAATTGGTATACGACTAAATATGGGAGAACACAGTTATGAGTTGAATGTTAATGGTAGAATTAAGGTCTTTCCATTTCTTCGCCAGCCTCTAGGGGAGCAGTTATGGAATCAGCAAGAGGAACGTGTGGTTACTCTGTACATGGCCTTACCCATCGACTCTGAGGTACCTGAGAACCCAACTGCAGATAAACCATCATTACGGGATTTGATATTACAAAATCATCCAGAAGTACAACGAGTCTTGCATGCATGGCCTTTAGTTTGTTCTGATAAACTGGGGAAGACAAATCTGACCACTCACCAGATCGTGACAACAGACGAGGTGCCCGTAAGGTGTAAAGCCTACAGAGTCTCTCCTTTGAAGAAGGATGTTATTAGAGCAGAGATTAAAAGAATGTTACGAGATGGGATCATTGAACCATCGCAATCATCTTGGGCTTTCCCAGTAGTCCTTGTCCCAAAGCCTGACCAAAGCCTACGCTTCTGTGTTGACTACAGACGATTAAATATGAAAACCCCCCAGGATGCTTACCCTATGCCCATCATTCATGACATCTTAGAATCTATGAATGGAGCAGAATACTTCAGCACACTGGACTTGAAATCTGGGTATTGTCAAGTTGAGATGGAGATGAATAGTCGGGAAAAGACTGCTTTCACCACCCCATTTGGCTTATACCACTTTAAAACCATGCCGTTTGGTCTGAAGAACGCAGGGGCAACTTTCCAACGTCTCATGGAGTGGGTTCTGGGTGATCTACGAGGGAGAATATGTTTTGTGTACATTGATGACATTATTGTCTATTCACCTTCTAAACAGCAACATCTGCAAGATCTTGAAGCTGTCTTTGATAGACTTCAGAGAGCCAACTTGACCCTGAATTTGAAGAAATGTAATTTCCTCAAGAATGAGTTGAGGTTCCTCGGCCATGTAGTCTCAGGAAAAGGTGTGGAAGTAGACCCAGAGAAGACGGCTGCAATAACTAAGTACCCCATTCCACATGATATCCATTCATTACAGAGATTTCTAGGACTGATAGGGTGCTACCATAAATTTATTCCACATTTTGCTGAGCTTGCAGCTTCCTTGTATCAGTTACAGCGAAAAGGTGTCAGTTGGAAATGGACTGAAGAGTGTCAGCACAGCGTGGAGAGGCTGAAGATGGCCCTGCAAGAAGCTCCTGTGCTGGCCCAACCAGACCTGCTTTATCGCTTTGATGTACAAACTGATGCTAGCTCTGTAGGACTTGGAGCTGTCCTTACCCAAAGGATTGGCAATGAAGAGCGTGTGATCGCGTATGCTTCTAGAAGTCTGCGGGGGGGGCAGAATTAAATTATTCCACCTCGGAGAAGGAATGTCTGGCTGTTGTGTGGGCGGTGGAAAAGTGGCATCATTACCTAGAGGGTGTGCCTTTTGTAGTATATACTGACCATGCAGCACTGACATGGGTCTTCAATTCCCCAAAGACTACATCCAGACTCACTCGGTTGACATTGAGGTTACAAAGGTTACAATTCCAAGTTCAATACAAGAAAAGCAAGCAGTAGTAGCCGCATGTTTAGCAAAGACTTCTACATGGAATTTCAAATTACCAACTTCTCTTGATGAGATAACAAAGGTTCAAGAACAAGATGCATATGTGAAGGAATGTTTGGAGAAAGTTGACATTAAGGACGAAAGGAGTGATCGGATAAAATGGGAAGTCCAGAAGGGTGTGCTTTACAGAATTGTCCCCAATGCTGATGGCGTCAAATACCAGTTGGTAGTCCCTAAATCTCATACTTTCCTAGACTACTTTCACAACAATCCCTTAGGAGCCCATCTTGGAAAAATGAAGACTCTACTTAAGGTCTTGGAGGTGGCATGGTGGCCAGAAGTCCGCAAGGATGTGTGGCAACATGTAAAAGAGTGTGTTGTGTGTCAACAATACAAACCTTCTAACACCAAATCCCTGGGACTTCTCCAATCAACAGAAGTGAAAGAGCCAGGTTATATGCTTGGCATTGATCTGATGGGACCATTTCCCAAAAGTAAGAAAGATAACCTCTTTCTTCTAGTCATAGTGGACTACTTCACAAAATGGGTTGAGCTTTCCCTTTAAGAGACAGTAAAACTCCTCGGGTTTGTCAGATCTTAAAGGATGAAATCTTCAATCGATGGGGGGTCCCTAGATACATCCTTTCAGATTGAGGCCCGCAGTTCCTTAGTAAGCTCTTGGTTGACTTATGTAAGAATTGGGGAGTTACTCAGAAACTAACTACCAGTTATCACCCTCAGACCAACCTTACAGAAAGAGTCAACAGAACATTGAAGACCATGATGGCTTGTTATGTGGGAGAAAACCACCGAGAATGGGACAAATGGCTAGCAGAATTCAGATTTGCACTAAACAATGCTAGACATGAGACTACCAATAAGACTCCTGCAGAACTTACCCTAGGGAGACCACTGCAAGGTCCTTTGGAAAGACTCATCAAGTATTCTCCCAATCCATCTCAATATTCATATGCAATAATGGAAAGACAGCATCAACTAGCTGGACGGGTACAACAATCAGTTAGGAAGGCACAACTCCGACAAGCCAAGTATTATAATACCCACAGGAAAGATGCGCAATTTCAGGTGGGAGACTTGGTCTGGGTAAGGGCTCATCCTCTTTCAAAGGCTTCTGATTATTTCTCCTCTGAACTATCCCCACGATGGTCAGGGCCAGCCAGGGTGAAGACGAAGCTTGGGCCAGTGAATTACCGAATCAGATGTATTCATCCAAATGACAAGGAAGAGACAGTGAACATTGCCAATTTGAAACTTTTTTGGGGAACTCTCCCTCAGTAACCGCTGGTGGGGGGGGGGGACTCTGTAATATTGCCATTTTAAGGAATTCAAAACGAGTTTAACATATACTTTAAGGTTATCTCTGAGAGCCAATGAGATTTATCTCTGAGAGAGATTATTTTAATAAATAGTATACGTAGGCTTGATTTGTATTTTCATTTTCTTTCACTGTAATATTTCCTGGAAGATTCAGTTGAGTTGAAATGTCTAATATTGTTCATTGTCTGTTTTGAGTGTACATATTATATACATATTAATTTACTAAGAGATAGAGGACTTTTATTTTGAAAAACGATCTCGTGCGAATAGTGCTAATCGGAAGTCCTAATTCGGAATCCGAAGGAAGGTTATGCAGCGACTGACTGTAACACAACGCAGCGACTTCCACAAGCAGGTGCTGCACAATATTTAGCGATCTTTAACGGTGTAATATTGCCATTTTAAGGAATTCAAAAAGAGCTTAACATATACTTTAAGGTTATCTCTGAGAGCCAAGGAGATTTATCTCTGAGAGAAATTATTTTAATAAATAGTATACGTAGGCTTGATTTGCATTTTCATTTTCTTTCACTGTAATATTTCCTGGAAGATTCAGTTGAGTTGAAATGTTTAATATTGTTCATTGTCTGTTTTGAGAGTGTACATATTATATACATATTAATTTACTAAGAGATAAGGACTTTTATTTTGAAAAGGCTTTCACTTGGGAAGAGGAAGCCCAGGAGGGAAACGGGAAGTGAGGTGAAAAGAGAAGAGGTGCTCAGGTCTGAGAGGGGAGAGACACACAAAGGAAAGTTCTGGAGGATTACCAGAATGGATCCTGTGTCCAGATAGATTTGGTTCTCATGGCTTGAATTAAGTGGATGTACTACTGACCCAAACATTCAAGAGAACTAGTTGACTTTGTGATCTTTGTGGATTAACTAATGGAATACCTCACCTATGGACATTGATTCCACATGGACATTCTTTCAGTATCCGGACTCTCAGATAAGGCCGCATGTTTGTTTGTAGTTGTTATGCCTTTTATTTATGCTCTACCATTTGTGTTGGAAATTATGAATGTTAATTCTTTAAATACACTCTTCACTTATGACAAGGTCATCCTGAGTTTATGAACTTTATGGTAGCTTTTGGTCTAGACGAATAATAGATCAAATTTGTTACAACAGCATGTTTGTTTATTGCTTGCTAGCTCTATCTGGTTCCGCGCCACTTGTGTTACTTCAGAATTGTCATGCGCGAACCAGTGGGCGGGGCTAGAGAAGTACTGGAGGAGGCGGCGTTCAACCTATCAATGTCATAGATAGGTGCATTCCAGAACCTGGCGTTCGCTGGGCCTGGTGTCAATAACGGATGTAATCTCAGTAACAAGGGTGTTTTCAATTCTGACACTTACATGATGTTCGCGTAAATACCATTTCTCTTATATAACAAAAGCTCGGGTTAAAATTGTGATTTTAATTCATGCCTCCTTAAAAACATTAAAAAGGAATTTTTTAATGTTTTTAAAATGTTTTCAAAAACATGAAAAAGCTCCAAGGAACCTTCTTATAACAAACTTTGTTAGCTGGGTAGCCGCAGAGCAAAGCAAAGTGAGGGCTCAGACCCGGACGTGTAATGTATATTGAATTATCGAAAATGTGTTTATAAATCATATTAGTGTTATCAAAGTTAATTCTGTCGCAACAGATTTTGATATCGAATTATTGTCCAGCCCTAAACCTTGCAAGCAAGCTTGCGCTAAGCACATTACGGGCCCCCGAGAATTTGCTTACTGGCAGAACGTTGACCCCTTAGCGCTGGCCTTACAAGGGCAGCCCTCACCTCATCCCCCAATGTTGATTTGTTGAAATGTTGATCACTTTTGCACCTGCTATTAATGTTGAAAAAATGTTGAAATTTCAACAATCCACTATTACTGTGATCAGTGTTTCCTTCAGTTGAGCTCTTGACTCTGAGTGAAGTTCATTTTCTTTCAGTGCTTGTAATTGAGTTTAATAACAACACCTACACATTGATGAAGTATAACAAAAGATATGTTTGACCCCCGTACAATTGTGGCTTTTTGCTTCTACTATATTGGTTTTGATCAAATAAACAATCGACTTAAAATAAAATGGAGATTATGCTTTTGTGACTGGTGAAAATTGTGAGGTTTGTAGAAGCACAGCGACAAAGTAAACAGAAACCCTCTACGACACACTTAGACATCAACACTCATCATACAAACCTCAACAATGGTGACAATCATCAAACTAATTCAGATAAACAGATCAACTGCAATGCATGCTGGGAGTTTTGTACTATGATGTTACCCAGCATGCATTGCAGCATGAAGCTTTCTTTAGTTGATAGTCACCATTGTTGAGATTCATACACTGATTCTTCATGTCTAACTGATTCAGAAATGCAACAATTTTGTGAAAACCATTTATTCTGTTATTAGTCCAAAACACTGCTTTAATCTCTTTAATGAACTAAATCAAACACTGATCACAATTATGGTGCAAAAGTGATCAACATTTCAACCAATCAACATTAGACCAGTGCTAAGATGTCAATCTTTGGCCAGTGAGCAAATTCTTCAAGGGGCCCTTAGGCTAGCCCTCAGTGGGCCCGTAAAGTGCCAGCACAGGCTTGCTTGCAGGAAATGTTGGTAATTGCTGGATTAAACAACTGAAACCTGAAAAGTGCTGCCTCTTCGATCAGAAACCCTTTCCACGCGTCTGCAGCAAGCACGTATTTTCACATGTCACATTCCTACTTCCCCGGAAGAGTCACAGACCGCCCCTATTCATTCTCAATGTGCGTAAGCATTTTCAAAAATACAATACTCTGAACAAAAACTAAAAGAATTGTGGTTTTGTCAAAGACTCTGACCAAATGCAATGGAAATATACATCTATGTTACATCTCCATTATGACGAAGCCCCCAACAGCAGAGGTGTATAATACTTGAGTGTTTTACCCAGGGGTGCCCAAACTCAACAGTGTTTCATACGTTCAGACTTCTTTACACTGTTAAACCTGCTGGCTTCTCATGCTTGACATGGTCAACTTGTCAAAAAATGAGTTGGACTTATGACGTAATATTTCTGTGCTAGATACCCAGATAGCACAAACCATCTGGTTTACGTCTATTTGACGTCTGCATTTACATCTGCAAGACATCTTAAATACATAGTTTGCTCATCTGCAATACGTCTCGGAGACGTCTGAACGTCTGTAATACGTCTGCTAAAGATCTGGAGATCTGCTGCTTAAAAACATCTGCTAAACATCTTAGAAAGAGCTGTTGTACATCCATTCTAAATCATAAACATCTTACAGACATCTTCTAGATGTCTATATGACGTCTGACAGCAGACATCTCCGAGACGTATTGCAGATGAGCAAACGATGTATTGTAGATGTCTTGCAGATGTAAATGCAGACGTCAAATAGACGTAAACCAGATGTATGTGTGCTATCAGGGTTGTATTATAGGAAGAAATATTATAAAATGATCAAAAGATATGTGCAATAAACATCTTCTCTAAAACGTACCGTTCTGTTCTTTTTTCTGTCAGTATATTCATAAATGTTTCTTGTGGATTTCTGCATGTGTTTTTAATTTATCTTAATAACTAACTATTTTGCATAAGAACTGTGCTGGCAAAATATAAACATAAGCAACACTAGTAAAGTCAGTGTTTATGTCTAATGCA
This sequence comes from Triplophysa rosa, assembly GCF_024868665.1. Taxonomy (NCBI): domain Eukaryota; kingdom Metazoa; phylum Chordata; class Actinopteri; order Cypriniformes; family Nemacheilidae; genus Triplophysa; species Triplophysa rosa. Next base: position 19,413,245 of record NC_079895.1, read on the forward strand.
TATATTACACAAGTGATCTCTTATTAAATAATTGCACATTTAAATGATTTCAATAGCCTATTATTATATACTTTGCAAACTGCATGAGACTTTTTAGTAAAAAACAACAACTTGTAAACCTTATTGCATACCTGAGTGACCCAAAATTATAAATACATAACTTTACAGAAATGCTGTCAGGAAATAATTAAATAACTGTTTCTCATAACTTGTCCCTAACTGCAATATAAGTTATTTCTTATTATATATCTGATCAAAACTAGCATAAATAAACGTTATGGGGTAATTTGGCTATTAACATGCAACATTAATTTAAATCTGCTCAGATGAGCGAAATGAACGAAGTGACTCCAAAAAAGATTTGTTCATTTTGCTGAACGAGATTCAAACATCCGAATCGCAAAAATGACTCGAACTTCCCATCACTAGACGTGATGAGAACCAGTTAAAAAAAGCTATAGACCTTTACAGTAATTTCCAAAAGTGCTCTCAAACTATATAGTCAAAAGATTATGTTACAGAATGAGTTGGACACACAGAGACATCAACAATCCACAAATGAATCTCAACAATGGTGACAATAAACTGAACTGCTTCAATGCTGCAATGCATGCTGGGTGCATAGTACAAACTCATTCATGATTGTTTGTCACCATTGATAAGATTTATATGTCAAGTGTCTAAGTGTGTCTCAATTACTAAGAAAAAAATATTTTTACAGAGATCTTTCTGTTATTACAGCTGTAATCACTTTACCAAACATATCAAATTGAATCATACACGCATTATTGTTATATAACGATCTACTTCTTTTTAATGTATTTTTTTGTTACTTAGCAAACATAAAGTTGCACTTCTGAAAAGACTCTTATAGTGTTGTTGCATAGGTGTACATAACAATGTACTAATGCAACTGCCGAAAAAAGGTCACAAGCCACAATAAAGTCCAGAGCCCAACTAGAGCAAACACTGATCATAATGGTGACTTAAAACAAAATGAAACCACTGTAATGAACTGGAGTTAAATCTCTGATAATTCTCAATAAGACATTAGAAAGATGACAGAAATAAAGTGAAAGTGTGTATGTAATAAGTGAAGATGTTAATGGTGTTTGTGTGTAATTCTCCTCTGGTGAGATCTTGACAGACTTCACGTGTTCAACTGTTATTTACACCATAACGCTGGAATTGCCCAAATGTTAAAATATTTCAAATCTATGTGTCATATATAATAAAGTATAAGGTAAATAGTCATGTAATACACGTGATAATGTAGTGGTTATTGCAAAATAACTCCCTTAAGTGTGATAGAAGAGTTTGCAAACACAATATTGTGCCCTTCTGTCACGATACAGGAAAACCACTCTCATGTATTAACAAACAAAAGTTAAATCACAACATTGGTAACAATCAACATTAAGTTAGAGGTTATTGTGGCAGAATAAACGTGAAATTAAGACTTAAGCAAATGGTTGGCACGATTGAATGTACACTGTAAACCCGGACAAGTTGAGTGTACTTAAACATTTTGAGGTAACCGATTACATCAATATTTTTAAGTAAAGAAGTGTTTTAATTTTAAGCTAGTTTAAGCTAGATTCATACACTGATTATTCATGTCTAATTTATTTATTAGTTAAAGGTTTTTAAGGATATGAGGATATGACAGTCATAATACTAATCTGTGATATAAATCAGTTTATAAAGTAATAACACAACACACTCTTTATCAGTGATTCATAATGAGCACCAATTGCACCTTTTTACCCCAAACAAACGGGTTTTAACTCACTGTTTCAGCAGTTAAAGAGAACTTCAGCAAATGTTCTAGTAGTGAAACACTTAAATCATATTCTAATTTTCTGAAATACTGAATTTGGGATTTTCATTAGTTGTCAGTTATAATCATCAAATTAAAAGAAATAAACATTTGAAATATATCAGTCTGTGTGTAATGAATGAATATAATATACAAGTTTCACTTTTTGAATGGAATTAGTGAAATAAATCAACTTTTTGATGATATTCTAATTATATGACCAGCACCTGTATGTGTTTGGTAAAGCAGTCGCTAGCAATTGTAAAGCTTAAGTTATAGTCGTGCGTAGGACCTACGCCGTAACCTACGGCGTAGCCTATGTACGTAGACGACGCCGTCGTGAACATTTATGGTTCTGCGTTGAGAGTATGCGTCGTACTGCAATTACACCGCCGAAACGCTAGTTGGCTCTTTGTGTTTTCCCGGGTTGCTCTTCTTCGCCGATGTTTTGTGTGTATGCTAGTGTTTGCAAGCGATGGAAGCTGATCGCATCTTAATGGAGTTGGAGCTGATCGAAGTAGAAAAACAGTTACTTTTAATTAAATCACTTAAACAAAAAGCTAGAAACCAGAGATGTCGATGCTCGCCATGTTGTTCTTTTGTGGACTCTGAACTTGCCGGAAGAAGACGCCAGAGAAGAAGACGCCAGAAATGCGTAGATGGAAGTACGATGCTGCCAAACCGACCAATCACAGCGCTTGCGGTCCGCGTTGAGTTGACGCGTTGTTACATTTTTGGAGAGGTGCGCGTCAGGCTACGGCGTAGGGTACGCACAGGGTACGCGGCTCTGCGTAGCTACGCAGAACCATAAACTGACCTTTAGTGTGTCCTAAGTAGTGATGCAGTCATTGTATATTGTTCCGATTGCATTCAAGGTAACTTCTCCATATGTCATTATTAATACTGCGCATCTCAGATTTGTATTGACGACTCTGGAGAACTAAACCTGAGAACATAACTTGTCATGTTTAAATTTTGTTTAATAGAATTTTGGCTTTATACAGTTTTGTAACACCTGCACCTTAATCAACAATAAAGAGAAAATGACGCCCATTACAATGTTCAATCCTAAATCTAGCACTGTCTTGTTGTGTGAGTTCATTTCTTTAGCTATACGTAAGTGTTTATCATAAAACATTACTCTAAAATGCAAATGTGCAAAGAGCACAACTAAAGCAAACACTGACCACCATAATGGTGACATCATTTTTTGACCAATGACATCAATATCAATTCTCAACAATGACTTCTTTGGACGTTTGACATAAATAATCTGGTTAGTAATAAGTGCATCTGTAATGCTGTTTGTAGAGTTGTTTACTCAGATCTTGAAAGATTAAATGCCAGTTGTAGTTCTCGTGTTTATCATTACTTCATTGATTGTGTTTTTTTAACAGCATGTGTTTGTCTTTAATGCTTAATCATCTCTTAATTAATGACTTAATTAGCTTGATTAGTTTGATAATCACAGAATTCATGCCTTTCACATAATGTAACATCCCTGTGAAGAGTGTTCTTTACTCTCCTGTCTGGTGGCTTGCATCTGTTCTCTATGTTGCTGCATCATCGTAGCCATAAACTCCTCATGTCTCCTGTTGGAGTTCTCCATTATCATTGCAAACTCTGTAGCTCTATTACTAACAGCCTCAGTGTTCTGTCTCTTGAACTCTTCCATCTCTTGTGTCATCCTGTCTGCCTTCTCCTTAAAGCCCTTTTCCAGCAGAGCAGTTTGCTCCTTCAGTTTACTGTCCATGGCACGCTCAGCCTCCTCTTTCTGAAGCTTCATCTCTTCATCCATCTTCTCCTTGATCTGTATCATCCTCTCTTCATTACTCCGTCTCTCTGCTTCCATCTTCTCCTTTAGTAGCCGCTGCTCCTCCTCTTTAGCTTTGATTTGCTGGTTTAAGAGGGCTGTTTTCTCTTGTTCCTCTGGTCATTTATTAACAAAAAAAGAAAGGAAACTTGTTATACTGGCAGAGCAGAGATTCAACCCAAAAGATTAATTGTCCTTTAAGAAAATGCACTTATTTAAACATTTGCCCTATAATATATTGTTATTATTGTTATTATACTTTTTATCATATTTACAGCTTGTAATCAGAGAGTTTTGACACAAAAAAATGAAAGGCTTTATTAGTTTTTGCTAATCGTGCTGAAAAGTCTTTCCAATTGGTTGCAAAATCTACCTGTTCCACATGAGCTTAAAGGTGTCATGAACTGGCCTTTTTTATTATTTTATACTGTTGTCTGAGGTCTACTTATGATGGTTTCTCACATTCAAAAACATCAAAATCAATGAGTAATAGTCTATTTTCTACCCTGGTTTTGAGGCCGGTTTTTATGGGTGGGCCGCATTGAAGACTTGTAAGTAACCCTGCAAGCAAGCCTGCGCTGGCACTTTACGGGCCCACTTAAGGCTAGCCTAAGGCAGAGGTGTATTGTCCAGGGGCCAAAGAGTAAAAGTCCTGCCATATTTTTGTTTCACCCATGAACCCATGAGCTGATTTCACCAGAGGAGGAACCAAGTCATTCCTTTCAAGTCACAAGCAAGTCTCAAGTCACATCCAAGTCCTCAAAGAGTTAAAGTGAATGAGATAATTAAGTGAGTAATGAAATGATGATTGAGCATTAGTGATGAACACCTGCTGTTATTGAGAATCACAGAGGATCAGATGTTGATGTTTTATTGGTTCAAATGACGTCACCATCATGGAGATCAGTGTTCTGACTCAATGGTGACAATTAACAAAAACTTAAGATAATAAGATCAATTGCAGTGCATTCTGGGAATCATGAATGAGTTTTGTACTATGATGTCATCCAGCTTGCATTGCAGCACAAAGTATTCTTCTTTTGGTTGTCACCATTGTTGAGTTTCATACACTAGTTAATCATGTCTTTGTGTGTTTACTTGCTCAACTGTTTGTAAATATATTTTTGAACATTAGTAAGAAATGTCATAGACAGATCATTGCTTTAACCTCACATTATGCATAAGAAAATTGATCAACCAACATTTTCACAAGAATACAACACACTCATGATTAGTGAGCATACTCTGTTCTCAAATAAGATGTTCACTAATTTAGTTTCCTTTGGCCATTAAAACAGTGTGTTAAGACACATTTGTAATTGTAAAGTACTTCAATCTTAGTTGTGATATATAAGAGTCAAGAGCCCAACTAAAGCAAACACTGATCACAATAATGGTGGATTAATTAAAGTTCAACATTAATTGCAGGTGCAATAGTGATATTAGTCCAATACAATTATAGAGATCACCTGGACAACAATAGCACACATTCAGAAGACGTCATAAAAAGACGTTGCAAAACTTTTCACTCTGAAATTTTCACTCTGGCTCCACAGGGGACGTTTTTTCAACGTCATCAACAACGTAAAAATATGTCTTTTGGACTTGCCTTTGTTTGCAGGGAAGGTTCATTCTTCCTGAACGTCTAAGCTTTAAATATGTTTTTTATCCAAAACCATGCTATGCTCAGATGAACCATACAGTGGGAAGCGTGTCATGAAGTGAAGAAAATCATTCCAAAGAACATAGCATTAAAATGCATATCAGTGCCAGACACAAACAAAAGATTAAACTACTGCATCAGTCAGACAAGCAAAGCAATCAATGTGTGTAACGTATTTCACCAGACAACTATAAAGCTGCATTTCATGAAGTCTCTTTGAGTATCACAGCGAAACTGTACGACAAAACACTAATGCAATTACTGAATTCCAAGATGGCGCGGGCGCGATGGCTGCCTCGGTTTGGAGTGCTCTAGTACTTATGTCTTTTTTGTTGTTTTTCCTGTTTTAAGCTACTCTTCTTTAATCACTTTTACCAGGGACGAATTGCTTAACATTAAGCAATGCCCTTCTATCAATCTTTTCCCTAATTTTGAAAATTCAGACGTCTTACTGGACATTTTACTCGGAGGAGCGGCAGCTCTGTACAAACGCTCTAAAAGACGCAAGCGGGGAAAGCGAGCGGGTGCGCTCGTCAGACTCCGACGACGCGGATTTAGGACCCCGCTGCCGAGTATACACCTGGCGAATGTCCGCTCCCTTACCAACAAAACGGACGAAATACTCTTACTCACCAGGACAAACAAAGATTTTTCCAACTCCGCTGCGCTGTGTTTCACAGAAACATGTCAAGACACATCGGCGTTACATCTGCCGGGTTTTCAGCTGTTCAGAGCAGATCGCATTGCCGAGTCAACAGGGAAGACACGTGGTGGTGGATTATGTTTTTATATAAACGAAGGTTGGTGCAGAGATATAACAACACTGAAGAAGATGTGCTTTTCGTACTTAGAAGCGTTCTCTATCAACTGCAAACCTTTTTATTCGCCACGCGAGTTTTCCTCGTTTATTCTCGTGAATGTTTACATCCTCCACATGCTTGTGCGAGCGCGGCGCTGCAACAGCTGGCGGATTACATCACTGACAGGAGCAGAACACCCGGATTCCTTATTATTATTAGGTGACTTTAACAGAGCAAACCTCTCATGCCCCACCAGAGATAGCAACACTGTTACACCACAACACGGGATGCATACCACTCTGTTCCCAGAAAAACTCTGGGTCTCTCTGATCATTGCCTGGTTCATCTTCTTCCGACCTACAGACAGAAGCTTAAATCTGCCAAGCCTGTAGCAAGGACACCNGGTTGTAGTTGTTGTGTTTCTTTGGGTAAATTATTTTATTGTAGTTTTTGTTGATCTTTTCTGCAGTGATTCTGTTTGTTAACAGCAGATATTCATCACTAATGACTCAATCATCACTTCATCAAAAATATAATAATACAAATTGTTGGTCTGGGTTGAATCTTGGTCAGAATTAAAAATAAAATTGTTGCTCATATTTGGGTCAGCTCTGCTTCATTTGTTTTGTTTTTGGCTGACATGCGGCATTGCTTTGGCTTGCTTGTTGCCCAAACCTGGCAAACAGGAGCGGACCGCCCAAGTGCCATCATTCCACGCGATATGTGGGCTAGATGAGGTGGTATGGGGAGTAAGGTGTGGGCCAGATTTGGGCCGCAAAAATTTGCTATCTGGGAAGGCACTATTTAGTTGATCTTTACTTGGCCTTCTTTTCATGTAATGTTTCATAACATGTTTACTGGCCTAAAAAAGACTGATAAAAAGTGGGTCAAGTGCACTTATCTGCTTTTATGACATTCAATTAGTTTCAGTCAAATCAGGAAACATTAATGATTTACTAACGTGTTCATTCTCTGGTCTCTGATTATGTTTTGACATGCATGTTTGCATCTTTGATAAAGTCATGTTTATGTGTGGTTAGTAAAAATATATTTAATGAACAATATCCAGTTATTACACGGCGCCCTGAAATACTAGATTCTGATTGACCAGTTAAGTTATTTCAAGGTCAGTTATTCCCAGATAATGACCACCACTCAAAACTAATAATGCCTGCCTATTTAAATGTTGGATTTCTTCTGTAACTGTGCTTTGTACATTTGTTATGCCAATGCAGATAAGAATCCAATCAAATGGTGTTGGTTGTTGAAATAACCATAATCTTGTAGCTTGATTCACAGTTCTCATCTGGATAGTGTACTAATCTTGAAAAAACATTATGGAAGGGTATTGTTTTGATGTCGAGAAAGATTTGTGAAAACCGCATGCAAATAAAACTTACAACTACAGGAAAGTTTAGAATCATGCAGACATGAAGAATCAATGTACGAATCTCAACAATGGTGACGTCATGCATTGCAGCATGACGTTTTATATGTGAAGCAAGCTACGAGATGATGCCTATTTTAATTAATAACCAACACTATTTGATTGGATTCTTATCTGCACACAAAAGCCCTTTAAACGCACACAGTTACATAAAGCCTAAAGAAATCCAACATTTAAACATCTAGAGTCGAGAGCCTAACTCAAGGAAACACTGATCATCATGATGGTGAGTTTCAACTAAATTAAAACAAATATGAAGTGTAAACCTGCCCATGGGCCCTGTGCATGTTAAGTATTTTGTATTTTAAATACATGCCCACCCCTGACATCTACTGTGCATTTAAGCAAAACCACAGAAAAATGTACTGCAGTCATGCCACTATGTAAAGTGGTTGAGGTCTAGGAGTTCTAAGAGGATTTTCCTACTATTGTTTTCAAATGTTTTACTATTTTTCATCTTTTTGTCTATTTCTTTTATTTGTGATCATTTGCTTTATACTTTGGTCGTTGTATACAATGTGTAAGATAAATAAAGTGAGCTTTATTTTGGTACGTCTGTACTTAAATCTCGTCTTCTTATATTGTATTAATATATATTATTCATGTTTTGTGTCTTTTAGTGGCACACAGGGTAATTGCCTCCTTATTTGCCTAAAACAAATCTCAATTCACCCCACTACCCTGTTTTACATTTGTATAGCTCATTGCATAGTCATTAACATATGCTAGGCCAAGGTGAAGCATGGGGAGGTCAACTCCCAATCCTATTCCACGTCAATTTCTGGCAGTTCCCGACAATTATCTGTGCTGCCTGCACATTCCCGTGAACAGTCATTTACCTGAAACTTCCATGGCAATTTACAGTGCTGTTAACTGCTGAAAATCCCACTTTTCATGCAGTGTTACATTTCACAGTTTGACAGAGCAGTTGATGTTACTAATTATTTTACATTCAGTCAACTTAGAATTTAGTGCAATGCCCTTTTATATGTTGGATGAGCTGAACATTTTAAGTTCACTTCATTCAAATATCAAATACACATTACTTAACTTTGGTAATCGGTTTCCTCAAAATGTTGAAGTACACTCAACTTATCCGGGTTTACAAAACTACAAGTAAGTCAATTGACTGACATCTTTGAAGTAAACCATGAACATTCCATGGAGGAGTCTTCTGTTACTGGGAGTGAGTATATTTCAATAGTTGCTTATAGCCTATGACAGATTTGACTATCTTTGTCTACCCTGCGAATAAATAAGAAATACCCAGAGGGCAAATTCCTTACTCAAAAACACTACATACACTAGATTTTCTCTTCAACAATATATGTGTTGTGGTAAAGCAGTCAAGCTAGCAATCGTTAGTGTGTCCTGAGTAGTGATAATCATTGTATATTGTTCCGATTGCATTCAAAGTAACTACTCCATATTTCATTATTAATACTGCGCATCTCAGATTTGTATTGACGACTCTGGAGAACTAAACCTGAGAACATAACTTGTCATGTTTAAATCTTGTTTAATAGAATTTTGGCTTTTTACAGTTTTGTAACACCTGCACCTTAACCAACAATACAGAGAAAATGACACACTTAGACATCAACACTCATCATACGAAACTCAACAATGGTGACAATTAACAAAAACTTAAGATAATAAGATCAATTGCAGTGCATTCTGGGAATCATGAATGAGTTTTGTACTATGATGTCATCCAGCTTGCATTGCAGCACAAAGTATTCTTCTTTTGGTTGTCACCATTGTTGAGTTTCATACACTAGTTAATCATGTCTTTGTGTGTTTACTTGCTCAACTGTTTGTAAATATATTTTTGAACATTAGTAAGAAATGTCATAGACAGATCATTGCTTTAACCTCACATTATGCATAAGAAAATTGATCAACCAACATTTTCACAAGAATACAACACACTCATGATTAGTGAGCATACTCTGTTCTCAAATAAGATGTTCACTAATTTAGTTTCCTTTGGCCATTAAAACAGTGTGTTAAGACACATTTGTAATTGTAAAGTACTTCAATCTTAGTTGTGATATATAAGAGTCAAGAGCCCAACTAAAGCAAACACTGATCACAATAATGGTGGATTAATTAAAGTTCAACATTAATTGCAGGTGCAATAGTGATATTAGTCCAATACAATTATAGAGATCACCTGGACAACAATAGCACACATTCAGAAGACGTCATAAAAAGACGTTGCAAAACTTTTCACTCTGAAATTTTCACTCTGGCTCCACAGGGGACGTTTTTTCAACGTCATCAACAACGTAAAAATATGTCTTTTGGACTTGCCTTTGTTTGCAGGGAAGGTTCATTCTTCCTGAACGTCTAAGCTTTAAATATGTTTTTTATCCAAAACCATGCTATGCTCAGATGAACCATACAGTGGGAAGCGTGTCATGAAGTGAAGAAAATCATTCCAAAGAACATAGCATTAAAATGCATATCAGTGCCAGACACAAACAAAAGATTAAACTACTGCATCAGTCAGACAAGCAAAGCAATCAATGTGTGTAACGTATTTCACCAGACAACTATAAAGCTGATAGCAAATATTTGCGGCCCAAATCCGGCCCACACCTTACTGCCCGTAACCCCTCATCTGGTCCACATACCGCGTTTAATGATGGCACTTGGGTGGACCGCTCCTGTTTGCCAGGTTTGGGCCACAAGCAAGCCAAAGCAGTCCACACGCACCGAACACACACATACTAACATATGCAGATGCACACACACTCAAGCGCACACAGACACGCACAGTGGTTATCACGGAGAAGCACACAATTAAGAAAGAAAGAGGAGAGAGAAAACAGGTCAAATATTAAACAGATTAAAATTCCTATATTTAATACTAGATAAGTTAAGCAAGTTTTTAAAATTCTAAAATACCAATGCAGCCCCCCCCCCCCGGCCAGGCAAACAGTGAACAAAACAGTATGCAAACGGTGGCAAAAAGTGGTTTTTTTGTGTCGTCTTTTTTGACAACTGCACATCGCAAACTTTGGCAATGCAGATAAGAATCCAATCAAATGTTGTTAGTTAAAATAGCCATCATTTCACATGTCTCATCTGGATTTTATGTGCTCATCTTGAAATAATATTATAGTGTAGTATTAGTTTGATGTTGAAAAATATTTGAATTTTTTTATATGCATGCAGTTATCACAAATCTTTCTAAAACAATACCCCTCCATAATGTTTATTCAAGATCAGTAAACTACACAGATGAGAACTGTTAATCAAACTACAAGATTATGGTTAATTCATCAAACAACACCATTTGATTTGATTCTTACCTGCATTGGTAAAACAATTGTACTTTAAAAGCACAGTTACAAAATAAATCCAACATTTAAGCATCTAGAGTCGAGAGCCCAACTCAAGGAAACACTGATCACCACGATGGTGAGTTTCAACTAAATTAAAACAAATATTAAGTGTTAACCCGCCCAAGGGCCCTGTGCATGTTAAGGGTTAAGTATTTTGTATTTGAAATACATGCCCAACTCTGTGTACGCGTTTCATCCATGCCGTTTTAAAATTTGGGGTGCGCGAACGCAGACGGACGGACTGCACCCACTCCTTAAAGTTGGCCAGGTGTTAATATCATCACAGAAAAAAAGCTTTCATTCTCTGCATGTAGGATAGTTGGGCTTTTTCCAGAGGTGAGAGCAAGTCAAGTCTCAAGTCAAATCAAGTCAGTGGTTTACCTCAGGGGTTCTCAATCCTGATCCTCGTGAACCCCCTGACAGAATGTTTTAGATGTGTCTCTATATAAAACACCTGATTCAACTCATCTGATAGTTACCTTAGATAGCAAGAGAGCAGATGAAAACCACTGAATCAATGTTCATAATGGTTGATGTGTCAATGCTAATGGAATTGAATCAATATCACTTTTGCACCTGAAATTAATGTTGAAAAAATATTGAGATTTCAACAAACCACCATTATTGTGATCAGTGTTTGCTTTAGTTGGGACCTTTATCCCTGACTTTGGTAAAGTTAAATCGATTTTCTCTTGCGTTGCATATAACAGTGTTTCACTGAGAACACTTATTGCATTCATAAAGAAGGAGATGTTTTATAGTGGCGGTATTTTACTTCTTTGATGGGTGTTGATTTGTAATAAAGATGAGCAATAACATTTTGTAAGGTTTGAGGCAACCATTTTATGACAGAATTAAATGTTGTGTTTTACACATGTAAAAGTACTGTGACTAAATATTGTGATTTCTTGCTTTGACACATTTAGACATCAACACTCATCATACAAACCTCAACAATGGTGACAATCATCAAACAAATTCAGATAAACAGATCAACTGCAATGCATGCTGGGAGTCATGAATGAGTTTTGCATTGCAGCATGAAGCTTTCTCTTGTTGATTGTCGTACACTGATTATTCATGTCTAATTGATTCAGTGAGCTGAGCTTTTTTTGGAGTAATGTATTTCCAATCATAATAGGAGGCTAGCGATACAATTATTACACTGTTCTAAAGAAATCATCACAAGAAGTTAAGAAAACAACACAAATACTGAGAAATTACTACAACTACTGTCACTTGATTATTTTTTCCTTGTTTTAACATTGAAAACTTAACCTTAAACTTCAAGAGTCAAGGTCCCAACTAAAGCAAACACTGATCACAGTAATGGTGGTTTGTTGAAATCTCAACATCTTTTCTATATTAATTTCAGGTGCAACAGTGATATTGATTTAACTCCATTAGCATTGACACATCAACCATTATGAACATTGGTTCAATGGTCTTCATCTGCTCTCTTGCTATCTAAGGTAACTAGCAGATGAATTGAATCAGATGTTGTATATAGAGACACATCTAAAACATTCTGTCAGGGGGTTCACGGGGATCAGGATTGAGAACCCCTGAGGTAAATCACTGACTTGATTTGACTTGAGACCAGAGGTGTATAGTCCAGGGGCCAAAAAGTAAAAGTCCTGCCATATTTTTGTTTCACCCATGACTGGTGTTGGTTGTAAAAACATCATGTTTGATTCACATGCTGTGCTGCTGAAAGAACATTAAAGTGGAAGGGAAATTTGCTTGCATTGTCACGCCTAAAATGATTTGTGAAAACAAATAAAATCTTAAATTTCAGATGAGTTTAGATGCACACACACATGAAGAATCAGTGTATTGAAAAAAAATGAAGAGTTGCTCACTGCACAGCTCTGATCTCTCTGCTTTACAACAGCACATGCATTGATACAGAAAGAAATCTAACACAGAGGTCAAGGGTCAAGAGCCCAACTAAAGCAAACACTGATCTCCATGATGGTGACGTCATTTGAACCAATAAAACATCCACATCTGATCCTCTGTGATTCTCAATAACAGCAGGTGTTCATCACTAATGCTCAATCATCATTTCATTACTCACTTAATTATCTCATTCACTTTAACTCTTTGAGGACTTGGATGTGACTTGAGACTTGCTTGTGACTTGAAAGGAATGACTTTGTTCCTCCTCTGGTGAAATCAGCTCATGGGTTCACGGGTGAAACAAAAATATGGCAGGACTTTTACTTTTTGGCCGCTGGACTATACACCTATGATTTTAATTAACAACATTTCATTGGATTATTATTTGCATGGCCAAAACAAAAGCACTTTAAAAGCACACAGTTACAGAATGCCAAAAGAAATCCAACATTTAAACATCTAGAGTCGCGAGCCCAACTCAAGGAAACACTGATCACCATGATGGTGAGTTTCAACTAAAAACAAATATTAAGTGTTAACCCGCCCACGGGCCCTGTGCACTTTAAGGGTTAAGCATTTTGTATTTGAAATACATGCCCACCACTGCCAGCTAACAAAAGTTTGTTATAAGAACGTTCCTTAGAGGTTTTTCACGTTTTAAAATATTCAAAATGTCAGTTTTTTATGTTTTAAGAACGCTCCCAGCTGACAAAAGTCACGATCATGGTGATCAGTGTTTCCTTGAGTTGGGCTCTTGACCCTTGATATTTACTCTTTAGATTTGCTGTAACTATGTACTTTTAAAGTACATTTGTTATGGTAATGCAAATGATTATCCAATCAAATGGTTTAGGCTGGTGGTCATTGAGATTAACATCATGTTTAAATTTGAATAAATTGCTGAGCTGTTGGTCCTGAAAGAACATTATATCTGAGAGTTTGATGCATTTTATTGTCTAGAAAGATTTGTGAAAACTGTAACAAATAAATACTTACAGAAAAGCAAGAAATTAGACACACAGACATCAAGAATTAGTGTATGAATCTCAACAACGGTGACAATCAGTAAACGAAAACTTAATGTTGAAATGCATGCTGGGTAACATCATAGCACAAAACTTATTATAATTCCCAGCATGCATTGCAACATGATGTTTTCGTTTACTGATTGTCACCATTGCTGAGATTCATACACTGATTCTTGATGTCTGAGTGATTCTAAAATGTGTTTTGATAAACATACATCCATTTTTCACAAATCTTTCTAGACATCAGACTCCCTGATCTTATAATGTTCTTTCAGGATCAACAGCATAGCATTCAATCCAAACAAGAGTACTGAACCAAGTTACAACATCACAGTGGTGTCAATGGTTCCATACCAACACCATTTGGTCAGGTTCTTGTTTGCACTGTCATATCAAGTGCACTTTAAAAGCTCACAGTTTCAGCAGATCAAACAAAGAAATGGTCAAGGGTCAAGATCCCAACTCAAGGAAACACTGATCACCATGATGGTTACATTGTTAAAACATTAACAGATGTTTTTAAAACGTATTCAAACACATGAAAAAAAACTCAGCAACGTTCTTATAACAAACTTTTGTTAGCTGGGTTGTGTTTCAGGTTGTAGTTGTTGTGTTTCTTTGGGTAAATTTAATTTTTCAGTTTTTGTTGATCTTTTCTGCAGTGAATCTGTTTGTTATCAGCAGATGTCCATCACTAATGACTCAATCATCACTATAATAATAATGAAACTCAATACAAATTCTGTCAAACAGGAGCACAGAAAGGTGTTGGTTTGGGGATAAATCTGGGCCAGAATTGAAATGAACTGTTGATTATATTTGGGTCAGTTCTGCTTTATTTGTTTTGTTTTTTTGACATGTGGCATAGCTTTGATATGCCTGTGGCCCAAACCTGTCAAACAGAAGTGGTCCGCCCAAGTGCCATCATTCCACGCGGTATGTGGGCCAGATGAGGTGGTATGGGGAGTAAGGTGTGGGCCAGATTTGGGCCGCAACAATTTGCTGGTTTGGTTGCTATCTGGGTTAAAAATATAATAAAAAAAATTGTTGGTCTGGGTTGAATCTTGGTCATAATTAAAAATAAAATTGTTGCTCATATTTGGGTGAGTTCTGGTGTATTTGTTTTGTTTTTGGCTGACATGCGGCATTGCTTTGGTTTGCTTGTGGCCCAAACCTGCACTGTCAGAAAAAATGTGGCAGATTTGTACCTTTAGGGGTACCAAGGGGCAGTACCCTCAAAGTAGGGCTGCTCGATTATGACAAAAAACATAATCACTATTATTTTGGCCAATATTGAGATCCTGATTATTTAACACGATTGCTCATTAACTTTTAAAACAACATAGAAAATAAATAACTTGGCTTTTAAACTGTGAATTCAATTGAACAATAAATGTAAAGAAATAGCACAGCTGAACCACTGTAAGGAAAGGGGTGCGCTGTGGATTTATACCACGAGAAAAGAGTGGATCCTTGCTAAATGGAATGTGGCACAATAATCGTTTTACCTCGATTATTTTGTTTCTGTAATTGCTGAAGGCCAAAATTGACAATTACAATTAATTTTCGATTAATTGCACAGCCCTACCTCAAAGGTACACATATTGTACCTTTCCACATGGATATCCAGACAGCAAGCAATCATTGAATCAATGTCAACAAATAACTGATTAATGAATGTTAATTGCATTGAATCAATATCACTTTTGCACCTGCAATTAATGTTGAAACAAATCACCATTATTGTGATCAGTGTTTGCTTTAGTTGGGCTCTTGACTCTTTCAGAGTTTAATGTTAAGCTTTCTTTACTGTCTGACACATATGTTGTGCCAAAGAAAACTAAGATCCAGTAGATCGGCAAATTATCGTATTTTCATCACAATGAAGTTCTGTATATTACTTTTGAGTGTGATATGTTATTAATATGTAAATGCGGAGTTATGACACAGCGTAAAGAGAATAAAGCAGTGTTACGGACGACCAAAAGGAAAACATTTGTACGAAGTTAGTACTCGTCTGAGTTAGACATGAAGAATCGGTGCATGAATCTCAAATATGGTGACAATCATCAAACTAAATCAGATAAACATATCAACTGCAATGCATGCTGGGAGTCATGAATGAGTTTTGTACTATGAAGTTACCCAGCATGCATTGCAGCATGAAGCTTTCTTTCTGTTGATTGTCACCATTGTTGAGATTCATACACCGATTCTTCATGTCTAACTGATTCAGAAATGTTTTGAAAAAGTTTTGTGAAAATCATTTATTCTGTAAATTGTACATAAAACTGCTTAAATATTTTTAACTGTGTCATAACTCCACATACATATATTAAAAACATAAGAGACTCAAAAGTAATTTACAGAACTTCATTGTGATGAAATAATGATCATTTTCTGATGTCACTGGATCTTAGTTTTCTTTGGCACAGCATATGTGTTAGACAGTAAAGAAAACTTCACATTAAACTCAAGAGTCAAGAGCACAACTAAAGCAAACACTGATCACAATAATGGTGATTTGTTTCAACATTAATTGCAGGTGCAAAAGTGATATTGATTCAATGCAATTAACATTGACCAATCAGCTATTTGTTGACATTGATTCAATGATTGCTTGCTGTCTGGGTATCCATGTGGAAACGTACAATATGTGTACCTTTGAGGGTACTTCCCCAGCAGAGGTGGGTAGTAACGCGCTACATTTACTTCGTTACATTTACTTGAGTAACATTTTGGAAAATATGTACTTTTTAAGTCATATTAAAAGTGTGTACTTTTACTCTTACTCGAGTAAATTTCTCATAGAAAATCTGTACTTTTACTTCGTTACATAATTTACGTTGCGTGACGTTCCTTCGTTCCTTCATTTTAAAATATGCTTTTTAAAACGCGTTGTTTATTTCAAGGTTGTCGTCTCTTTTACGGGCATTCCGAGTGATCGATTCTTTGGAGTCGATTCTTTTGAAAGCATGAATTGAACAATGTGCAAAACCATTTGAATACTCTAATGAATCAGTTCAAATGATTTGTTCAGTTCGCAACACGATCTGAATCATCTGAAGCAGGATTACTCACTCCTCGTAGCGCGAAACTTAAGAACACGCAGAACACAAAGAGCGTTGGATGAAGTGGATATTAATCTATATCTATACAATCAAAACTGCAAATGTGTCATATTGCTTGCCAGCAATGATAAATGCCCGCCATATGCGCGCACCCGCGCGACCTGTTCGTCAGACACAGCAACATGCGCGTTACCTGTCAGACACAGAGACGTGGGCTTGCAGAAATATACATTTGAAGAACAGAAGGAAGAAAACTTGTTGATGGGCGTGTGGTTCACTGTTTACTGTTTGTTTATAAGTAAGAGCGTTCCCAGATAGCAACCAAACCAGCAAATTATTGCGGCCCAAATCTGGCCCACACCTTACTCCCCATACCACCTCATCTGGCCCACATACCGGATGGAATGATGGCCCTTGGGCGGACCACTTCTGTTTGCCAGGTTTGGGCCACAAGCAAGCCAAAGCAATGCCGCATGTCAGCCAAGAACAAAACAAATAAAGCAGAACTGACCCAAATATAGTCAACAGTTCATTTAAATTCTGGCCCAGATTTATCCCCAAACCAACACATTTCTGTGCTCCTGTTTGACAGAATTTGTATTGAGTTTCATTATTATTATAGTGATGATTGAGTCATTAGTGATGGACATCTGCTGTTAACACACAGATTCACTGCAGAAAAGATCAACAAAATCTGAAAAAAATAAATTTACCCAAAGAAACACAACAACTACAACCTGAAACACAACCCAGCTAACAAAAGTTTGTTATAAGAAAGTTCCTTAGAGGTTTTTCATGTGTTTGAATACGTTTTAAAAACATATTTTAATGTTTTAAGAATATTACCCTCATGGTGATCAGTGTTTCCTTGAGTTGGGATCTTGACCGTTGACTATTACTTGATGTGATCTGCTGAAACTGTGAGCTTTTAAAGTGCACTTGATATGGCAGTGCAAACAAGAACCTAACCAAATGGTGTTGGTATGGAACCATTGACACCACTGTGATGTTGAAATTTGGTTCAGTACTCTTGTTTGGTTTGAGTGCTATGCTGTTGATCCTGAAAGAACATTATAAGATCAGGCAGTATGATTGTATTTTGATGTCTAGAAAGATTTGTGAAAAATTGATGTATGTTTATGAAAACACATTTTAGAATCACACAGACATCAAGAATCAGTGTATGAATCTCAGCAATGGTGAGAAACAACCAACTAATTTACATAAACGGATCAACTGCAATGCATGCTGGGAATTATGAATGAGTTTTGTGCTATGATGTTACCCAGCATGCATTGCAACATGAAGTTTTCGTTTACTGATTGTCACCATTGTTGAGATTCATACACTAATTCTTGATGTCTTTGTGTCTAAACTCTGCTTTTCTTTTAACTATTTATTTGTTTCTGTTTTCACAAATCTTTCTAGACAGCAAAATGCAATCAAACCCCCAGATGATATAATGTTCTTTCAGGATTAGCAGCTCAGCAATTTATTCAGATTTAAACATTATAGCAATCTCACTGACCACCGACCAACAACATTTGATTAGATAATCATTTGCATTACCATAACAAATGTATTTTAAAAGTAAATAATTACAGAGCATTAAAAGAATAAATGTCAAGGGTCAAGAGCCCAACTCAAGGAAACACTGATCACCATGATGGTGACTTTGTCATCTGGGAGCGTTCTTAAAACATAAAAACGGACATTTTTAATATTTTAAAATGTGAAGAACCTCTAAGGAACGTTCTTATAACAAACTTTTGTTAGCTGGGTTGTGTTTCGGTTGTAGTTGTTGTGTTTCTTTGGGTAAATTATTTTATTGTAGTTTTTGTTGATCTTTTCTGCAGTGATTCTGTTTGTTAACAGCAGATATTCATCACTAATGACTCAATAATCACTTCATTAAAAATATAATAATACAAATTGTTGGTCTGGGTTGAATCTTGGTCAGAATTAAAAATAGAATTGTTGCCCATATTTGGGTCAGTTCTGCTTTATTTGTTTTGTTTCTGGCTGACATGCGGCATTGCTTTGGCTTGCTTGTGGCCCAAACCTGGCAAACAGGAGCGGTCCGCCCAAGTGCCATCATTCCATGCGGTATGTGGGCCAGATGAGGTGGTATGGGGAGTAAGGTGTGGGCCAGATTTGGGCCACAAAAATTTGCTGTCTGGGTTTCACAACACACATGTGACACAACACGAGAAAACATGAGCTTTGTTCAGAAATGTGTATTTCATTTAAGAGAGTAGGGCTGTCACGATTATTAAATAATCGTCTCATCGCGATTGTTTGACCTCATCGCGATGGTTTCAGATCATCGCAATCATTGCACATCTCTATAGAAGACACTAGGGGGAGCTGTAGTGCATCTGCATATTGCATATTTTAGTGTATATATTGTTACTTAAGCATGGTAATACTTGTAAAATGTACCACCACAACACAATCACTTAAAAAAAACTAAAACATATACAAATTACCTGCAGTACAATTTAATATTATTTAAGCAAATCTAAGTGTGAAAACCAGTCTACCAAAATTTCACTAACACACAAGTTAAATTTTATTGTAGTCTTGCAATTGAGAAAAAAACAGACTAGAAGCTTTTCTATGACTGATAGCATTTTAATGGTGGCTTCAATTCACACCTGATCAATTTACTTCATTTACAAGTATTTGGCAGTTGTATTATTGACAGGTAAAAGCCTAAACCTTAAATATATGATGACCCAATTTTTTCCGATGTATTTCCAAGAAAGTCTTGTATTCAGAACAATATGGTCGTTTCAATCGCTGAACCAAAAATGAATGAGAATTAAATGTCAAAGCTCAAAAACAGACAATTAATCGTCATAATCGCCAAAGCCCTAAAACAGACAATTAATCGCCATAATCGCAATGATTTATTAGACAATTAATCGTCAATCAAATTTCATAATCGTGACAGCCCTATAAGAGAGCACTGCAGATGTTCTAGATCATCTTAGGAAATGCTCTGAGTTTAGTTCATGCTTTAGTTTGACATGGTCTATTATTCTAAATAAGTTGTGTAAACTACATTGACATCAGGACTAGATGAAATTTACAGAAATGCTTTAGTCTCTTCTGTGTTTGTCTATTCTTTAGTCTCTCTAGTATATTGCAAAGATATCTGCTTATGATAATTAAAAATATTGATTAAAATGTCATATTAAAATATTGGCGTTAATATTAATTTTATGTAGTAGGCCTATATAATCAGATACTAAGTAACTAAGTAACTAGCTACTTGAGTAGTTCTTTCATTGCATACTTTTATACTTTTACTCAAGTCATTTTTAAAATAGTGACTTTTACTTTTACTTGAGTAACAAGTTCTCTAGTTACTTGTACTTTTACTTGAGTAAAGATTTGGGCTACTCTACCCACCTCTGTGCCCCAGTGACAAGCCATTGTACTGCTAAAGGTACAAAACTGACACATTTTTTCTGACAGTGTATGTGAACGTTAGGCATTGTTCAATATATATTTTTGAAATATTTTCCACCATCATGTCCTCCACTCTCAGTGTGACTCTTTTAGTGGGAGTGAAAAGTACAAACAAAGCATATGCAAATGCATTTATTTCCATTTCGAGCTTCGCAAGTTCGCATGCACTTGATCCCGGTAAGCGGCTGTACATTGCACATGCACAAAGCGTGCGCTTAGAAGACACTGGGAAATCACCCAAAACTGAAAAAAACATAATTAGGGTCGTTATTTCGTTTTGGTTTATTTATTTATTGGATTTCCCTTTTAAGGCTGAAATAAGAAGAAAAACATCGTTTTTTTTTATTTTTGTGCGTACAGAAAAACGTAATATTGACTGTTTTTTTTTTTCTTTTTTCGTTTGTTATATTGAATGGAATAATCAAATGATCAGATGATACACCACATTCAATGGTTAGTATTTGAGTTCTTCTTTCCTGAAAAGCATTGACCAATTAAATGGGTATCTTACTTTTTTAAAGACTGAAACTAATTTTGTTGCCTGAAGGCAACACCATACCATAGATAAACAATGGATATGTGTCCTCTCTACGGTATTATTGTAGAGCCTGCTAATAAATCAACATCTGAGGGCCACCCTCAGGCTAAATTACGTAAAGACACGAGACATCCGTCCAATGTGTTGTGCATGTGTTCAGTCAGACTATTCATATAGGCTATAACACAGAATCTGATCCACCAAAATGTATAGTTAGCCCAAATGACGTCTTTTCTACATCATTGGTGACGTAGAAGAGACGTCCCCTGAGGAGCCAGAATGAAAGTTTTTACAACGTCTTTTTATGACGTCTTCTGGACTTCTGATTTTGATGTTCAGGTGATCTCTATAATTGCATTGAATCAATATCACTTTTGCACCTGCAATTAATGTTGAAATGTATTAAACCACCATTAGTGTGATCAGTGTTTGCTTTAGTTGGGCTCTTGACCGTTACCTTTCACTTATAAATTAGGTTTTTTTTGGCCATTGAAACAATGAGTTAAGATACATTTGTTATGGCAAGGAAGACTAAGCTAAATGAATAAAAAATGTTGTCTTACAATATATTTTTTAAAATGAATATGCTCAGTAATTGTGAGTGTGTTGTATTTATATGCAAATTAATATTGTGGTATGAGGTTACTGCATGTAATGATATGGATAGAAGATTTTCTTAGGAATTACAAACTGTTGAACCGCTTGAAGAATTAGACACACATAGACATGAAGAATCAGTGTATGAAACTCAACAGTGGTGACAATCAACAAAAGAAAGCTTCATGCTGCAATGCATGCTGGGTAACATCATAGTACAAAACTCATTCATGACTCCCAGCATGCATTGCAGTTGATCTTTTTATCTGAATTAGTTTGATGATTGTCACCATTGTTGAGTTTCATACATTGATTCATCAAGCTGTTTAATAGTTTGTGAACAATTCCAAAAAAAATCTTACATCCATATCACTGCATACCACAAACATAACTTGCACAAAAATACAACACAATTATAACTAGTGAGCGTAGTCATCCCATTACAAATATTGTGAACCAACACTAATTATTCATTTAGCTTTGTTTGCGCTGCCACAACAAATGTATCTTTGTTTGGTGGGCTATATTTAAACTTGAAGGAGCAATGGTCTGTGCTTCACATCCGCTCCGGGCTGTGAGTCGCGGAGCTTTATTGCTAGTGCTACACAATTTTACCTCTGAGCTGCAAAAAACTGCCGTGTTAATATTAGTAGATTCATATTTCCAACATAAACGTTTCTTTAAGACGTGTTGGGTTGCGAAGAAGAATGCCCAGTCGAACATCTGCCTTGTACAGCAGTTTAATGTTAGAGATCCGCAACAGCAGTGGAGGACCTGTATTCTGTCCAACGAACTGAGGAGGAGCTGATGACGTCAGGGTCGGTATTTGTTTGACCAATCCGCGGAAAGAGGGCGTTTCTTCCCGCCCACATGTGGAAAACGAGAATTAAAGCCGTTTATCCGTTTTCTAATCTTGAGCGTAAAAACGAAAAAACAAGCAGAATTCTCGTTTTTTAACCGAAAGAAAAGACGAAAAAACGCGCTGTTGTCTCGTTCCTGTTTGTTCAGTTTCAAATTGAAAATCAAACTAACAAGACGTACATGGACGTGATCATCATGCAGAACCACTGACAATGGCACGCTCTGCCCTTCGGAGGTAGTAGGACATTGGAATAATAACATCATTTGGGTGCTATTGACAGTAATTAAATTTAAAATTGACTCAACTCAGTCGTACTCAGAAATTCACAACTAAATAGCTACTTTATTAGCACTTTCATATGACTTTCACTTATTACGGCAAATAAGGTTTAACTACAACATCTAAACAGTGAGAGATGAATGAGTCTTATTGTGTAAGACTCAAGAGGTCAACTAAAGTGAACACTGATCACAATAATGGTGACATCAAATGAATATTGTGTTCATTGTCAAAAAGGGGTTTTGTAGACGTTTGTTATTTGGTCAATAAAAGCAACTGATGTGATCTCCTGTTTCTGACCATTTTTAGGTCAATTCAAGCTTCTCTGAATAAGTCATATTTATTGTTTAATCATTCAATATTTATCATTCATAATAAGTAGATGAACTGTTGTCGGTTATATAAACTAATATTACTCAATTTATATAAGTAATTAATATTGAGAAATATTAGGTAGACTTTATCTAATTTCTTTCAGTGTGTCATGACTCATATCTGATAAATGTAGGTACTCTTTACTTAAACACATAGAATAAAATCTACTCAATCTAATTGAGTGGACATTCTTGCCTCAATTTTATTGAGTAGATTCAGTAAGTTTGCATATAGTTTACTTTGCTACCTAATATAAGCAAGTAAAATTTAACTGATTTGCATGGGTAATATTTACAAACCCTAATGAATCATTTTTTTTCAGTGTGCCCCCTGAGAAATGTTTTGTTCTGGGAACGTTCCTGCTAGTGTCGAATACATTCCCAGAATGTCCCAATTTGTTTTTTTAAAGGGTGTGTAAATGCACTTTTGCACTGACAAAGCAAGAGATGTTCACTGTTTCATAACGATAATGAAAATTTACTATAAAAAAGTATGACACAATGAACAAAAAGCAGTTATTGACACACTTAGATGTCAATACTCATCATACAAACCTCAACAATGGTGACAGTAATTAAACTAATTTGGATCAACTGCAATGCATGCTGGGAGCTGGGAATATTACCCTTTATGCATTGCAACATGAAGCTTGCATTTGTTGATCGTCACCATTGTCTAGTTTTGTGTGATGACTGTTGATGCCTAAGTGTGTCAATACGCTTATGTTTATTTTTATAGTTCTTTCCACTTTTTGAAAAAGGAAATTTACATTAATAACAAAAGCATAAAAAAATGTATTTGACAAATGGCAAAAATTGCCTATTTAAACGTTTGTAGGGTATGGTCGGATCAAAGTTTACCATCTGTGATCGTAAAACACAGCAACCTCTCAGCAGGACTACGACCAGGCACCGGCGAGTCTGGGCAAATGGGCCTGTCTAAACACCCCCCCTGGACTTCAAAGGAGGTTCGGGGGGGAGGACAGGGCTGGTCACCAAAGTGACAAAAACCATGTTGCCCACAAGCTGAGAGCCTCGGTTTATTCCAAAAGAATCTCTCTTTCTCTCTATTTAGCAACAAAAGACTGGTGTAAAGTGCATATCCGTATACCCCCACGTTGTATGTTTGTCTCCCCGTTATTCACCTTCACTATATAACCTCTAATGAATGTGTGCGTCGTGGTATTCTGTGTATATTTACATTCTTGTCCAAACTACAGGTCAATGTAATTGTAACCCTTCATGTTTCATATCTACGTGTTTCCCTTTTCATGTCTTAGAATATGGTGTATAGCACAGTAATGTGTTTTATACCATAATCATTTTATTCTATTCTAAGTCTATTCCTGCTCCAAACTACCAGGTGACCATGAATGCAAATGAGTTAGTGTGCCGGACAAAGAAACATGTTTTCGCGCCCAAAACTATCTCATCTCATTGGATCGCCCACCTTGGAGGGGCGTGACGCCCTCTGTGTTAAAACATCTGAACACGCAGGAAAGCTCACTCTTTTGTGTATGTTTGTTCGCTTGGGTGCGTTCGCGCTCGTGCACGTTCTTTCAACCTCTCGAGACCTGCCTCTCCTCAGAGATAGCCTCTTCCAGCAGTTTGGGTCAGCTAAATCCAACGGACTCCCGGCTCGCTCTGAACACATCAGGGCCCTTTGATATGCGTAGATAAGCTTTGCCCCTTTTAAATAAGGAGATTTGTCCTTGATGGTTCGTGCAGATGTGAATAGCTGATTTAATACTGCCATTTTCTTTGCTTTATCTATTTCTTTCATTCTCTACTGTTTTTACGTTTGTTAGTGTTTGTTTCTTTGTTAGTAGTTGGTTTTAGTTACCCCATAGTGTAGATAAATAAACCGCATGTGTATCCACGCTCGAATTGTTTCTGTGTTTATTTATCACATATCAAGGTCACTTAAACTGCTTGATTTCATAAGATTTCTGAAGTGGTACTGTACTACAGTAAGAGTATTGTTTTTCCAGGCCAGGGGAGTAATATTTCTTAGAGTTAATATACGACCTGCTGATCACTCGGTGGACGAGTGTATTTAGTTTGTCGCTGTTATTAGCTCTGCTGCATCAGGTTAAAGTGTATAAAATAATTAACAGTTCATAATAATAATCACAATTAATTATACGTGTGTTACTGTGGTTAAACTCATAGTTTCCCCGAAATACACTACACGTTTTAAATTGTATCCTTTGTATAGAAACACATCGCACACATAGAAAGAGGAAATTGAATTGACACAATAAGTCAAGAGCTCAACTATAGCAAACACTGATCACATTAATGG
This sequence comes from Triplophysa rosa, assembly GCF_024868665.1. NCBI lineage: Eukaryota > Metazoa > Chordata > Actinopteri > Cypriniformes > Nemacheilidae > Triplophysa > Triplophysa rosa. Next base: position 19,438,573 of record NC_079895.1, read on the forward strand.
GGTTTTTGTTAAATTAAACATTATTTCAACATTATTAGCATTAATTAACATTGACAAATCAACGGTTTGTACCTATTATCTTGCTGTCTGGGGGTCCCCTATACGTTCAGAGAACATCCTGAATTATATTGTATTGATATTGTATTGTCATTGTGTTGAATGTCTGTACTAGAAGCTTCCAACACCAAAGAAAATTCCTTGTGTGTGCAAGCACACTTGGCAATAAAGCTCTTCTGATTCTGATTCTGATTCTGATTCTGAATGTTCTGTGAAGGTCCACCAAATAACATCCCCCACACCCTTAACTCCACATCGTGACCATATGTGACCCTGGACCACAAAACCAGTCGTAAGTCGCACGAATATATTTCTGGCAATAGCCAATAATACATTGTTTGGGTCAAAATCATCGATTTTTCTTTTATGCCAAAAATCATTAGTATATTAAGTAAAGATCATGTTCCATGAAGATATTTTGTAAATTTCTATACCGTAAATATCTAAATTTGGATCCCTCAAAATCGCGAACAAAAATGGTCAGAAACATGCCTACACTGTAAACCTGGACAAGTTGAGTGTACTTAAACATTTTGAGGTAACCGATTACATCAATATTTTTAAGTAAAGAAGTGATACGGACTCTAAACTCAAATGACAGCAATAATTTAACGAAACTAGTGAATGATTTTTTCGCAAATAATTGGGAAGATGATACAGAATGTCCAGAGACCAGCTTGACAAAAGAGGATGCCCTTGAAGACGACGAATTCGATCAATGTTTGGATCACTTCGACTCCGTTATGGAAAATGATGCCATGAAGGAATACAAAGTTTTCACCACGGACTGTGAATTTGACCAGCTTGAATGGGAAAAGGCCTCAAAGTTCAGGTGAGTCAGTCACAACCATTCTTAAAAGCCTTCTCTACAACAATTGTGGTATTCATGAGTTGTTTATGTCACAGTTATGCTATTTTTGCTCTGACAAAATGTAAACAAAACATCATCTTAGCATGTAAGTCCAGATCCATAAAACGCAGTATTTTAGCTCATTTCAAAGTTGCTGTTTTATTTTAGGGGATCAAATGCTTATCCTCCTGGGGAAGATTTTGTGTTCAATTAACCACTCTGAGACCACAAACTCATCAAAAAGGAAGGAACAAACTCCACCTTCTACTGGCTGGAAGGAAAGCAGTTATGCCGAGATACTTTCAAATTCCTGCACATGTTAGTAAACTAGCGAAGACCCACCGCTTACAGTTTTGTGACAAAAAGTTAAATGCTGCTTTCAACACACGCACACACACACACACACACACAGACATGCAGGAATTTAGTAATAGGGAACTCACACCTTCTCAACACTCCTATACAGGCCTGTCTTGCTCACACTGATACCCACACAGCAGTGGTGTGCGGTGGACTTAAAACATGTGGAGGCAGATTTCTACCCATGTAATGTTTGTTCATCTCTGCACTTTTAACAAGTGCGTTCGTCAGAAAACCAGTGTCATTTCAGTGTTTATGTGTGAAAAATAAATCTTAAATTAAAAAAAATTAAAAGTTAATTACAGTATGTACCTCTGATTCTTGCAGTTTTTATTTTCCCTGCTTTGACAAAAGGTACATCAACACCACCTTCATCTTCCTCTGGAACTCTTGGGATTTCCTATATAAGCATCACATCATTACCATCAATTTAATTATTAGCAGTCCCAGAAATACTCAAAGCATTTAAGAGATCAAATTAAATATTATCAAAAAGAGATGTGACTTACTTTAGCTCTGCTGCTATCCTGAGCAAGCCTGATCACAAGCAAACGTTTTTGAACAAATCTGAACAAAGACGCAGGTTGGAGGACAAGACAAATATGGAACTTTAAGAGTGGGGAAATGCATTTCAATTTGAAACATGGAACAGTCTTTAAATGTAAAATGATTGACCTTTTCAAATGAACTTTCCAATTATTTTACAATTTCTATTAACGCCAGTACAAGAACATTTCCTAATCCTGAAACCCTGAACTCACTTCACTGCCTTTTCTGCCTGCTCTTAGCCTACTTCTTCACTGTGATAGGCAACAGATCAACACAGAGCAAAAGACTGACATTGAACATTTCACCTACACATCTTGTCATATTTATTAATATATTACAAATGACAAAAATAATTTACAATTAATGCTTGCATAAATGAATGCTTATACTCTTTTTAGTGGAAATGAATGCAATCATAATATAATCTATTTCCATTCTGCAATTTCTTATGTAACCTATGAGTCACAAACATCTTCATGCAAAACTAAAAATGTAGTTTGTGCAACTGAAATATGAAACTCTTAATTCTTAATTTAACTAAAAAAACACATTGTAATATGTGTGAAAAACATTATAGTATTTCAGACTTCTAACCTTAAAAGTGAAGTCCACTCTTCTTTCATTCATGGAATTGAACTTCTCTGTCACCTGCTGATACCACCATGAGCCTCTTCCATCCAATTCTTTCACAAGGGATTTTTCAATAGACAACAGTGCCAGTTCAGATAGACGTTCCTGACCTGTTGCACTGCGCAGGTAGTTCTTGGTCCGTTTTAGGCATGAAAAACTCCTTTCCACTCCCGCAGATGTTGCTCCAATTGTAGCACCAAAGACACATTGGTTTATAAAGTTCAGGCATAGCCTTGTCCAAATCTTTCGACTTAAATTCTCTGAGGAGGTCACACAACTTGGCATTTTCTCCATGCAGGTCTCTGTCAGAATAAAAAACTTGTAACTCTGATTTGAGCCTCTCTGTATCAAAATGTTGACCATAGCAGGTGATTAGAGAGTGTAATGCCTCAACTGGAAATGCATTGCGCATCTGCTCAAACATTGTATTGTTCAACAACTGGAGAAACTTTAAGTGGACACTGCCCGTGAATTAAAGTTCCATCTAGTTGGAGCACTTTTCGGCAACCGAGAGCAGCCAACCTCTTCCAGCAGAGCCGTTCTGTTTGAAGAGTGAGAAAAGAACGTTGCGAATCCTCCTAAATTTGCAAAAAACACTTGTGCACTTGGTATGCTTTTTGCTCCCTGGCTAAGAACAAGATTTAACCTGTGTGCATAGCAATGCACAAACATAGCAGAGGGAGCAACCGCTTTCACTTTAGCTTGTAGACCATTCAATGCAGAGGCCATCACGGCTGCCCCATCATATGTTTGCGCAACCAATTTCTCTTCAAACCTAAACGGTGCCATCGCCGTGGCAACAACTTCATACACAGATTGTGCATCACGTCCACCGGACACGTTAAAAAAATCCAATAAATCTCTCTTGAATTGCTGCATTTCCGTCAACATATCGCACAGAAATTGACAGTTGAGCTTGATTGCTTATATCTGTTGTTTCGTCTACTTGCCATGCAAAGAAGGGAGCTGCATCGATTTCAGTTTTAACAGTTTGGGAAATGACAGAAGCGATACAGTGAATTAGATCATTCTGAATAGGATTTGATGTTCCAGAAAACACGGTGCTTGTCTACAAATGCGTCGCCAGCAACTCATCATGTTTAGCCTGACATTCAAGAAATTCTCTGTAATTACCCTTGTTGTCCGAGCTAGCGTTTTCATAGTGACCGCGGAGTGCTAGTTCTTGTCGGGCAAGAAGGGTTGTGGTGTCAATCACAAGCGCTCGATTTTTTCTCACAGTCTGGTTATGCTTTTCAACTTGAAGTCTAGCTCCCTCATCCAAGACATGTTCTATACGAACTCTTCCCAAAAGATGAAGTTTAACTTGGGCACTTACATGGTCCTTTGATTTGCCATGTCGTTGAACTGCCCGTTCCAAGTTTTTAACATCATCAAATCCATATTTTGTCCATGTGCCATTTCGGGTACTTGAGAAAAGAAGGCAAGGCCAACAGAACAAACGGGTTTTCTCTTTACTCCCGGTAAGCCAGTCCACTCTTGAGTACCAATTGACAGAAAATCCTCTCCCTTGTTTATTAATATTGACAGTGGGCTGCGGTCTTCCGCCAGATTTGATTGCTTTTTTCTCTTCAAAAGACAAGGTTTCGAATGAAAAACCACATAATAGTCTGTCAACAATCGATATCTCCTCTGCCTCCGCCATCTCCGCCAAGAATCCTATTATCCTACAGGTTCTAAGGTACACCCGATTAATAAATCTAATAAAAAATGTATTAAATCTATTCAATCTATTTTAGCGCCAGCAGTTTAAAATTGATGAAGAAGACAAGCAGGAAGGCGGGATGACGTGAGATATGATCTCACTGATGAGTTAATCCAATCATAGCCCCTTGGAGGCATTGACTCCTCTCACGTGACTTTTCTCCATTCTTTTCAATTACCCCCACTCAAACTCACCGCACGATTTAGGGGTATATTGAAAGTCAATGAGCTTAGTGGAGGCAAGAGAAACACTGCCTCCCTCTGGAATTCTGTCAAGCGGTGTCGCTGCTTGATTTCATATTTAGCTAAATAAGTTTAATTCCGCTGTCTTATTATATTTCGGAACTGTTGATAATATTCTCATTTGATTTTTTTCAAGGGGGAGGGGAGGCACTGCCTCCCTTGCCTCCTCGGAGGAAACGCCCCTGCCACACAGTTTTTACAGTGCTTTTGAAGCAAAGGGATAGTGTAATATTTTATAGACACTTACGTGCTTTACTGGGATGTACAAAGACATTCTGTGTGCAGAAGTTATTGAAAATCAGTTGTGTTGATCAGAATGTAATTTTTTTCCCAGGCTAAGCCAATATCACCTCACATGTCTGCTTTCACATTATAAAGAGAATGGAATTGAGCCGAAGGAAAAGAAATCTGGTGGGAGAAAAAGCAATACACGATCATTTGAATTTGAAGATATACCAAGAGCTGTAAGGTTCCTGACAAATTATGCATCAGAAAATGCACTGGTCCTTCCTGGGAGGGTTCCGGGCTTCAAGAGGGATGACATACAGCTTCTTTCTTCATCTCACACAAAGGTTTCGGTCTACAACTGCTACAGGCAAGGTCTTGAAAATACAGGTAAATAATTATTATAAAACTTGGAGCACAAACATTTCAAGCCTTTGGAATGTTTTAGAAAATAATTTGTTTAACCACAGTCTATTGGTTTGGTTTATTTTATCTGGGTTCTTGTATTTGTTACTTTCAGGACACAGAATAATGGGAGACAGCAACATTTTAAAGCTTTGGAAGAAAGTCTGCCCTTTTATTATCACGGCCAAGCCAATGACGGATTTGTGTTGGGTTTGCCAGGAGAATAATAGTCTCATCTTCCGTAGTGCAAACTTGACAGACACCCAGAAAAAAGACCGTGTTGTACAACAAGAGAAACATCTATTAACTGTTCAAACTGAGAGGTCCCTGTACAATAACATGGTCACAGAGGCCAAGAAAGTGTGTGCTGAGAATGACATCAAAAACCTAAGCAGCAATCCGCCATGTAGTCGCAACATCACTATGCACTACTCTTTTGACTATGCCCAGCAAGTCCACCTGCCTAGTAACCCCATGCAGCCAGGACCAATTTATTTTCTAGTTCCAAGGAAATATGGGTTGTTTGGTGTCTGCTGTGAGGGGCTTCCTCGGCAGGTGAACATCCTGGTTGATGAGGCCCATCTCATTAGTAAAGGCTCAAATGCGGTAATTTCATACCTGCATTTTTTCTTCAGAAATTATGGTCTTGGAGAAACAGATGTGCATCTCCACTGCGATAATTGCTCAGGGCAAAACAAAAAAAACGTTTTGTTCTTTGGTATTGTGCCTGGAGAGTCGCAATGGGTTTGCACAGGAGCATAACCTTGAACTTCCTTATTGCCGGGCACACCAAATTTGCGCCTGACTGGTGTTTTGGGCTTCTCAAGAGAGCATTCAAAAGTCATGTGGTGCCTTCACAGAGTGTGCTGGAGAAAGTTGTACATGACAGCTCCACTGTTAACATCGCCCAGGTCGTTGGAAGAGAGGATGGTACAACAGAAGTCCCAGTGTGTGACTGGCACACCTTCTTCGCTGAATCCTGTAAACCAGTTCTTGGTATAAAAAGGTATCAACATTTTAGGTAAGTGTGCAACTTTAAGTAATGGCATGTATAGTGTAATTATATTGAGCAAACTACATATAGATTTGCATGTAGGAACTTTAGTTAGTTAACTTTTTAATGACCCTTTTTCGTAGGTACATGTAATAAGCAACATGAACCAGACCATACCAGAAAAGATAGTGTCAACTCATGTACACTTGTTTGGAACATGTTTTAATTTATCTGTATCAAAATACTTTTTGTGTTGATGTCAAGACACTTTCAGAACCCCAATGTCACTTGCTATGTTTCTGAGCACTAAACTTCTCATTGTCTCATTCATTTTTCAGGTTTGATCCGGGAATGGTTTTTGTCAAAAAAGAGGCAGGCAGTGACGAATTGCCTTTCCAGATGCTTCTGCAAGGCATGGATTTCCCAGACGGAGAACCAGTTATCCTGACTCCTCCTGGATTATCACTCCAGAGGCAACAGTACCTGTATAAGAACATCCGCCCTTTTGTTGATGATCCCTACAAGGATACTGTTTGTCCAAGGCCCGAGGTCCTACCATTTAATGATTCTGACAAAAGTGCTGGCGAAATAGACATTGTGATGAACCTGGTCTTGGAACAAAATAAGGATGCTGAACTGGGTCATGCGCGGGGCCGTGGGTGTGGTCAGCCACCGAGAGACAGGAGTCGAAGCCCTCACTAGGCCACTGGGACAATGGCAAAACAATAAAAACACGTTGTGGACTGTTTAAGGTCAGATGTGAAATGAGATTTAGATCGTAACTGATCGTAACTTTAGAATCCCTGATTGAGAGCATATGTAAAATGTGAGAAAATGTGAAAAAGTGTAAAATTGTATATCTTCCTGGTAAATTATTTTTATGAAATTTTGTGTGTATAAAGGTGTAGTTGTGGTAAATAAATGGTGTAAGTTTCATTTGTTTCCCTTCATTAGTAATATGCGTTGCTAAGGACTTATTCTGGAAAACTTTAAAGGCGATTTTCTCAATATTTAGATTTTTTTCCACCCTCAGATTCCAGAATTTTAAATGGTTATATCTCGGCCAAATATTGTCCTATCCTAACAAACCACATAATAATAGAAAGCTTATTTAGTCAGCTTTCAAATGGTGTATAAATCTCAATTTTGAAAAATTGACCCATAAGACTGGTTTTGTGGTCCAGGGTCACATATCAGAACCTTCTGGAAATGTATTCGACACCAACAGGAACGTTCTGAGAAAGTTCTCGGAACAAAACATTTCTTACACGTACACGCTATCTGGGTGTCCTTTACTCCTGCCTCTTATTCTTTAATCTGCTTGGTGGCTTTGGTCGGGGTCACTGAGTGCAGCTATGACACATCAGAGGAGATCTGGCCCTCCCAGCTGAGCCTGGTTTCTCCCGAGGCTTTTTTTTCTCCATTTATTCATCATTGGAGTTTGGGCTCCTCGCCAGAGCAGGGCAGTGTTGGCTTGCTCACCGGGAGACTGCATCTATTTATTTATCTATTAGATATTATTTATTAGAATGATCTTGCTTGTTCTATAAACACCATGCACTGTGCTGTGTTTTACCTTTCTATGTTTTGATATTTTTCTTATTTGCTCCTGTAAATCTGCTTTGGAACAATGCACATTGTGAAAAGCGCTATATAAATAAATAGAATAGAATTTAATTAATTTATTTACCTCTTCACAGGAAGAATGGAAAATCACACGTCTCTTGTTTTGCTCCTTCTCTTCTCATTGCCGTGGCCAAGTGCTGGGACAGCTTTCTTCACCCATCTTGGAACACTGTGTATAGAAGAATGCAAGTACAATGGTGGTGAGTATACTTGCAAGAGTTTTGATGAAGTTGGAAGATACCAGAATTTGTACTGTTCACCTCAGGAAAACATGGACTACTGGGGTAGGCAGTGCACAAGCGACAGTATTTGTGGGAAGCACGGACAAGCCTACAATTGGTGCTACATTGATAACTTGGGCAGATGGGGATACTGTGGGCTGGTAATGGACAACAACAACCATTATGGATCTAAGCAAGGTTCTCTGTGTTATGACAACTGTGACAAAAGAGGTGGCGAACACTATTGGTGCAATACTGCAACAGGATGGGATTACTGTTCGCCATCTGAAAATACAGATTACATGAACAAGCAATGTAAAGAAGACAGTTCATGTGGAAAACAGGATGAGAACTACAACTGGTGCTGGCTAAAGGAGGGAAGCTGGGGATACTGTGGTTTCGTTGAACCAAAGATGTTGCTCCACCGGACTAAGGATAATTATATTTGCACAGACGAGTGCCAATATTATGAAAGCGGTGATTACTACTGGTGCCACAATGCCAAAAACTGGGACTACTGTTCTCCAGTTGTGGATGTAACCTATAAAGGCAAGCCCTGTCGTTCAGACCACTCCTGTGGCTTGAATGAATATAAGTACAACTGGTGTTGGACCTCAGAGACAGAGTATGATTACTGTGGGCGCATTGAACCTGGAGAGTGCACTTACATCACCTCTCAACATCGCCAAAGAAGAGCCCCAGAAGACACAATACTGATATGCACAAAGAACGACAATAACAAGGAAACAACATTTACTGCAGTGCCAGCTCCTAAACACTTTACTGAAGTCAACCGAAAACTGAGAAATGAGGCAGAAGACTTAATCAACCAATGGAACAATCAATCCCTATCGAACCAAGCACGTTCTAATCTGATCAAGACAGAGCACCTCCGTATCGACATGCAAGGCATGATCAATCGCAACAATCGGCGCTACTATAACCTGCAGATCCAGGTGAATGGGAGTCGGCGTCCTAATCAAAGCTCCACTGTGTCCCAAATATTTGTGCCTGATGGAATTCCAGAAAACTACATCCGCCAAGCCTTTTTAGAGAGCTTAAACCGCCAAGCTCGGGTTTTTGTTGACGTTTCAACACAGAATCAGTGTTAAGGCTGTGAGTCGGAAACGTGCAAAAAATTATGAACTAGATACAGTCTCAGGTAACAAAACATTGTTCTAAGAACCTCTCTCAAATGTTGCTAACCAGGGCTTGACAATAACATCTGCCATATGCAGATAGATTTCAGCTGTGGTTGATAAAACAGCTAGCCAATTTGGGTTGAATATTATTTTGCAATTATAGATTTCTTAAAAGTCATGAAAATGCCAATAGAATGTGATAACAGCTGCATCAATGGGGATATTTCTTTCCATTTGCGACACACTTAGACACTTGACATAAAAACCTCATCAATGGTGACAAACAATCATGGATTTGTTTGTTCTATGTACCCAGCATGCATTGCAGCATGTACCGGCTAAGTTGTTTGTCACCATTGTTGAGATTCATATGTGGATTGTTGATGTCTCTGTGTGTCTGACTGACATTGTTGTTAAGTCTTTTGTGTATATTGTGACAACACTATAGAAAATTCTAACACAGTTTTTATTTTGGAAGGATTCACACCGCTTCCTCTACGTGATTGTAGTTGAGCATATCCCAAACTCTTTTCAACACAAACATGTTGAGAGTACATGATCAGGAAGAATTTACATTAGTGCAGTTAAAAGAAACAATGAACACTGTAATAGTGACTTTTATAGTTCAACATTCAATGTACTGTATGCATGTCAGTAGCTAGCTGGCAACAGTGTTGCCTATATACTGTATTACTGTAGAAACGGCTCGTAAGGGATGTCAAGCTGTTTATAAATAATGCTAAAAAATGTTGAAGACCTTTGATTTGAATGTTGTGCTACACACATGCAAAGATACTTAATTACAAATTAAACACAAAGATTGACTGACACACTCAAGACATCAACACTCATCATACAAACGTCAACAATAGTGACAATCATTAAACCAATTCAGATAAACAGATCAACTGCAATGCATGCTGGGAATCATGAATCAGTTTTGCACTATGGTGTCACCCAGCATGCATTGCAGCATGAAGCTTTCTTTTGTTGATTGTCACCATTGTTCATTCATACTGATTCTTCATGTTTAATTGATTCAGCTACAAAGTAACTCTTGATTAGTATTTTAGCTATGTGTTAGCTGTACCACTGCTTTAATATCACATGGTAGTGTGATAAAACCTGAAACCTTAATAAATGTCATAAGCAGCTATTAACATAAACACACAATGACTACAATTACTCTCAGCTGATCCTAACAGATCTTAGTTTTGATTGACTCAACACACATATTTCAAGACACTGTTACAGCAGACAACAAACACTTAACATCAAAATACAAGAATAACGAGCCCAACTAAAGCAAACACTGATCACAATAATGATGGATGATGAAATATCAACATTTTTTTAATTGCGTGTGCATAAGTGATATTGATCCAATAACATTAACATTGACAAATCAACATTTTGTAACATCGATTCAATGGTTGCTTGGTATCAGGGAGATGCCCAGCAGTTATTAAAAACAATGGTTATGCAACCATAAATTCAGTCGTTTTAAAGTTTATTCTTAAAAATGTTTTTAATTTATAAGTGTTAGAGAAAAATGCCAACATTGCTTTTTATTACATAATAAAATTCCCTTTCTTTGCTTTCTATAAACTAATAACGCAGACTTGGTAAAATTGGTTAATGCTTTGATTTGAAACTGAATGTAGAATATTTTTAATATGTTTGAACAATGGAAATAAAAGCTATTTAAAATATTTGCTCTGTATTCACTTTTATTGAAGCACAGCTATTTTTAGCAACTCTTATATATAAAAGATAGGCCAATTACATCTTTAATGTGGCACAATTTTACTTTCACAGTAAAAGTCAAAAATCATGAATGGACACAATAAGTCAATTATTGAGTGTTATAAGTTACTGTATATACAGTATGTCTCTCAGACATGTATTTCAAATACAAAATACTTGTCCCTTGACATGAAAACAGAATGCAAAAACTTTTTTTAAAACAATAGATTTTAGAAACAGTGTATAAATCAGCAAACATATTTCAGCAGTGTTACAGCAGACAATGACAACTTGACATTAAAACACGAGAGTCAAGAATCCAACTAAAGCAAACACTGATCACAATAGTGGTGGGTGACAAAAAAACATTGATTCAATTGTTTTCACCTGCTCTTTTGTTATCAGGGAAGCTACAAACAGCTGTGTTTGATTTGTTTGATCAGGGATGAAGCGAAACTGTGGAAGACACCGGACCTCCAGGACATTCTGTCAGAGGGACCAGAGGACTGGAGTTGAAAACCCTTGGTCCTGAAAGTCTTGATTAGCTGCTTCAGGTGTGTTTGATGAGGGTTCTAGATCAACTCTGCAGGGACAGAGACTCTGCAGGACTAAAATGGCCATTCCTGATAGACCATGGCTGAATCCGAAATCACATACTGTCATACTATATAGTAGGCAAAAAGCAGTAGGCGAACGAAAAGTATGTCCGAAACCTCAGTCTTCATAAAAGGTAGGCAAGAAATTCCCGGCTGGTGCACTATTTCTCGCGAGATTTTGACGTGTGTATATTAATGTTGCATCCGAATACGCCTATTTACCTACTATATAGTATGAGAACACAATATAGTATGTCTGAATCCTCAATATTCATAAAAGAGTAGGTGAGAAATTCCCAGATGGCTTACTGGTAACACTCAGAATCTGAAGCACCCAGCGACAGATACTTGTTCAGTGATTGTGTTTGTTAACAGCAGGTGTTCATCATTAATGATCAATCATCACTTAATTAATCACTTCATTATCTCATTATATTAAACACTGCTTCAGTGTTACTTTAACACCCTATAGTGTGGCCACATATAGACACCCAGCAGTGTTCATTTAACACTGGCCAATTTGCTGTGTACACTGTCATACGTCATTATAATACATCACTGCTCGTACGGAGATGCGGCAAAGTTTATCTCAAACTTCCAAGATGCTGTCAGCTGTAGTCATATCAGTTTCGTGTATTACAACCTAAAAAGTGATCCTGAACTTTTATCGTAAAAAGCAGCTCACCACACACACCTCCATTCGCCGTCTCCGGAGTCCGGTCGCAAGCGGGCCAGGGAAGGCGGAACGCGTTTTGCTTAACCCGCTGTTTGTGATCGCATTCTGTGGATCTCTCCCTCTGTCCGGGCGGGTAATTGGAGGGTGATCACGAACAGACAACCCGGTCTGTTTGCCGCATTGGTCGGAGGCTCGGAGCGTGTTAGCAAAATTTTTCAACTTATTCAAGTATTCAAGACAGGAAACTGAATACAGCATTAAATTGAACATAAACAAGATGCTAATTTGTTGTTTAAATCCTTATTGAACCCCACAATAAAGACTTACATTATACTCGTATGAGCAGCCATGTTGGAAAATTTCATACCCCCTCATTTGAAGTGAGGTCCCGACAAATCTGCAGCTGGATATATCTCATTAAAATAGATGTAGGAACTGACAAATATTAATTATTTTATTTATTTATCATTTTGCACCTAATGTTGCACATATGTTGTGTTAAAGGTATATTTAAATACATAAATGCATTGTCATTTTACATTCTACATAGCCTTTTTGCGTATTGCATTTCAAATTGAAATTTGCTACCAATATGCTTCCATACTGTTTAACTCCACATACATATATCAAACAAACTGATGTTGTCCAATGAGTCTATTCTCAACTTGTTTCAACATAGTTGTAGTTCGTTTCTTTTGGTTCTTTTAGTCCGGGCTAAAAAAAATGTAGTCCTGGTTCGCATAGCGTTCAGACTTGCATATTAACAGCGAACCTAAAGATATCGAATCTAACAGTTTAGATGTGTAAAGTTGCAACGTGATTGGACAGCTTTTTATGATTCATATTTTAAAACTGGACTTACCGGACATCCAAAACAATGCTCTATGTGGGTATTTTTAGCAAGCCTGTAACTCGCAAAGACTTCATGAAGTGTTTAAAGCAGTCAAAACGCAGAATTCCTCTGTTACATGCGCAAGTAAGGATCTAATAAACACTCCTTTTATATTATCAAATCATTTGATTTTCGGGTTGTTTATTGTTATTACTTCCTGTTTTTGATTTGGTTCGATGCCTTTGGTCCATGTTGCGTTCATATTTCAATCGAACCGTGCCAGAGTTCATTTGAAGGTGAACCGAGACCCATCTTTTCAGCGGTCTTGGTTTACTTGTTTGGTGCAAGTTCGTTTTAATCGAACCAACCATGGCATCAACACACCCTTAAGCAAATGTTCTTCTCTTCAGCACAATAGTAAGCTCTTAAAACCGCATCAACACAATATATGTTTTAATACAAACATGGCAGAATACTAAACATTAATAAATATCTCTTAATAAATATCTTCCTTATTTCGACTAAAGCACATGAAATTACCCTATTTCTACACAGCAAAACCTCCAGTGTTAAATTAACACTTTTAGTGTTCATATAATTCTCACTCAGAGTGTCAAAAAGTAACACCGAAACAGTGTTGAAGTTAATGAGATAATTAATATGATTAATTAAGGGATGATTGAGTCATTAATGATGCACACATGCTGTTAACAAACACAATCACTGAAGAAAACATCAACAATGAGAAATCACAGGCTTCAGATCCTGCCCGGCTAACAAAAACATTTTCTCAGAATCAGAAATAGCTTAAATGGCAAGTTAATACATACACAGAATTTATTTTGGACGTGGGAGTTTTCAAATATATGCAGACAGAGCGAAATAAATATAGACATAAAAGAAAAAATAATTTAAAGAAACAATAGATAAAAAGAGATATAATGCAATAATAATACAATTGAAACAAATTGAAGTAATGTGATAAATACTATAATATATGTTATACATATTCAAGTAAATCATTTTATATGTTTATATTGAATGTATCATGTGAGGGGAAAACAATCACTGATGGTACACAGCCAGTCGCAGTCCTACAAACGCTGCTCAGTGCTCATGCGACGCGAACGCTTTGCTCATGCATCCAGTGTGAAACAGAAGCGCGCTTTAGGGGTTTCAGCTGCATGTTAAAATAATGATGAGCTTAGTTCACCAAATATGATTCTCCACCTCTCTATCAAGATCACATCCATGAAATTAATTATTTAAAACATCAATTTCAGTCAAGGAATTAGTTTAGCTCAAAGGAAAATACGTATAATAAATGTTATTAAATATACATATTTTACGGTCTCTGATTAGTAATATAAAGTATAATAATATTTGTATGCATTCGTACGGCGAATGCATCAATGATATTATAAACTTTACATTATCTCATGGCCATAAGTAACGTGACTTTACCAAGAGACGCCACGAACCGTGCAACGATCCTCTGAAGCTTTGCCTGTAAAGTATGACTGTTAATTGTTATCTAATGTTCGGATGTTTAGGAGGAGCAGGCAGAGTATTGACGTAACAGCTGCTAGGTAAGTTTATGATATTGTATGTTCTAGTATTGAGTGGTAGCATTCCTATCAGATCCAATATTGACGGCACAGCACTGCTTTTTAATTCGACCTGTGCCTTGTTCACGAAGAAATCCTCGGAGAAATGAAACGAACAAACGATCCATGTTTTTCCTACATGAGCTGGAACGTCTTTAAAAATAAACTTTGACCCCGCATTCCTAATATCGGAATCCGAAGGAAGGTTATGCAGCAACTGTATTCTTCCACAACCTGGGATGGCACAATATTAAGCCATCTTTAACGGCATGTTTGTTTTTGCTTGCTCACTCTATCTGGTTCCACGCCACTGGTTCTGTCATGCGCGAACCAGTGCAAGAGAAGTAGTCGTTGATATTCTTTCTGTGTGGAGGCGGTGTTCAACCTATCAATGTCATAGATAGGTGCATTCCAGAACCTGGCGTTCGCTGGGCCTGGTGTCAATAACAGATGTAATGTCAGTAACAAGGGCGTTTTCAGTTCTGACACTTACATGATGTTCGGAAGATTTTTTTTGCTAGATGGGTGAGCAACACCTCCGATGTCTGTCGATTCATCCGCTGCCAAACTGAGCGCTGAAGCAGTGGCTAGTTTCGTTTTTAGTTGCTCTGTCAAATTATCAGAAATTCGACATGTAACTGTGTCATTGCTGAGCTGTAAACTTTTTACTCTGCGTATTATTTCGCTCTTGTTGCTCAGATCAGCAAACAGACATTGAGATTCCAGACAACAGTTCTTAACTAGCTCTACATCAGTAAATGGTTTGCCCAGGTTGGCAAGGAGCCAAAAAGTTTTGAACATTGCTAATATCACGGCCTGGGTCACTTTAAACTAGCTCGCATTGTATTCTGTTCAGCAATGGCATTTTTTCAAGACTAGTTCTCTTGTTTGCTCTTTCCTGAGATCCTGGTGGATATTTCTTGTCAAATGGTGCATGGGTGGTATCGAAATGTCTTTTTAAATTGTGCGTTCTTCATACACCCAGTATTTTACTGCACAGCAAGCAGAAAGGCGGCCCATCTCGCTTATTGACTGCAAACTGATTTTCCACTCTTCGAGCACTCTTCTACCTTCACTGCTGATGCTTTGACTCTTCTAGTTTGCATGTGTTCCATCATTGGTACTTTCCTCACATCTTTTTCTTCTCTAACAACAAATTTGTCCATCTTGATTGTAAATTGATGACCATTTTAAATCTGCCAAAGCGCGCGCTTGTAATTGTGTGCGTAGTACGTACGTAGTTGCGTCAGTCTGAAAACAACATATGCTTCCCAAAATAATTTACATGAAAATCTTGTCCGAACTTTTGTTTCTTTAATACATTTTAAAATATTTAAATATGAATACAAATTAATTGTAAAACTGTGAGTGAATATAGTTATTACTTTTGTCACGTGGTCAGCATCGTGGGCCACATTCGCGTTCGTGACGGCCCACGGGTTGAGAATCACTGCTCTACAGTAGATCCCTGCACTCTGTTAATGAACAATGCCTTGTGGTGCCGTCCCAAAAAGGGAAAAAAAACACGCTCACGAACCTTCTCTGGATCTGTTGCCTGTCTGTACAAGAACAGCAGATTCCTATGCCGTCTTAAAGAACCAGCTAAAAACACATCTCTTCCGTCAACACCTGACCCATTAAGTGATGAAAATAACCATCATTTTAACCTGTCTGTTGTTACACAGTAAACATCAATAACAGCTTTAACTTGTTTTAACTTGACACATGACTATGGTATAAGAGGGATAATCCATGGCTCCTCCTCACATCGGATTGATTCTTCGCCTCCACATGATTTTGACTAGAAGGGATACAGGTACCCCCACTGGGCATGCGTACTTCAATGCCGCATAATTTTTGTCATGCTGAAAACAGTTAATTAATATTTGTTTATTATTGTAAGGTTAGGTTTAGCATTGGGGTAGGTGTAGGCGTTAGCTAATGTAATTTATTGTAATTATATTGCAAGATTTTTCATCACTTCCGGCCGTAGCTGTATCCCTTCTAGCAACAACCCCTCCACATCGTGCATTACAATCCTTTAAAGGGATACTTGACCCAAAAATGTAAATTCTGTCAACATTTACTCACCTTCTGTATGCATGTCTTTGTTCTGATGAACGTGGAGAAAGATTTTAGGAAGAATGCTTATAACCAAACAGAACTCAACACCCATTGACTCCCATAGTAGGAAAAATTACTTTATTACTTTATCATTTTTTTGTTCTGTTGAACACAAAAGACATTTTGAGGACAGCAAACAGTTCTGAGGCACTTTTGACCACCATTGTATTTTTTCCTACTGTGGGAGTCAATGGGGGCGAGATGTGTTTGGTTAATGACATTATTCCTAATATATTTCAATAATATACATATATACAATAATACAGATTTGGAACAACTCGAAGGTGAGTAAATGATGACAGAATTTTAACTTTTGGGTGAACTATTCCTTTAAGGTAGGGATCTCCAACCCTGCTCCAACACACCTGTTTGTAATTGTCCATCACCCCGAACATGTTGATGAGCTGCCTCAGCTGAGTTTGATTGGGGTTTGGAGCTGAAATCTTCAGAATGGTAGCTCACCAGAGGGCTGTTCCATAAAACAAGATTATGAAACAAACCAGGCTTATTTTGGTAAATCAAAATTAATTTTGGTCGATCCGATGCAGGCTAACTGTCAGGCTAAGCCTTAGTTGTTCCTCAACTTGAGGTCAGCTAACCAGTTGACGCACCATAATGTAACGATTACCACTGATTCTCTGTCATTATGCAATATACTATCACTTTATTGAACATTATAAATACAATTTTGAAGAAATCTATTAAATAAATTAATGACCACAATAATAAATGAATACTGTCTGTTGTCATACATCTTTTAGATTATATCGATTTGATATAAATGTTTAAACTAATGTCAAAGAGGTTTGAATTTAAACATTCCCCAATAAATTGAGGTTCTGGATGTTTTTAGAAGCTAAGATATAGTTATATGTGCACATTATACCATTCCTGAAATCTAATGGTAACCTTAAGACATTTACACAGCACTGTATTGTAATACATTCAATAAAAAAACAAATGTAGGTTTATTTTAATAACCCTTTTCCTTGCTTACTATTGGAATAAATTAGCAAAGATTATTATTTAGTATTAATTTATTTGTATCAAAACAGGCTATATGAATACATTTTCACACTTTATACTTACTATATGCATTGAGTCATTTAGGAATTTCTTGCCAATCTTTCCCTCTGGTTTGGTAATTTGCCGCGGTGTTACCTTTGATAGTTTCATACCTTTGACGTTTGACGTACCTCTTCATGAGTTTTGCAGAAGGTGGCGGTAATGCACCAATACGCTGGATGTCAACCGCCGTTAACATGGGTTCCAATCAGGTACTTTTTTGAGGCATCTCACGGCAAGGGTGCTCCAGATGGAGTTGGAAGCCTCCTCAAAAGGACCGCAGACACACTTGTCACCCATGGGGTGGACATACCCAACGCTGAGCTCTTCTTCATGAAACTGGTGGATGCACAGACCTCAGTAAAACTGTTATATGTAAGTGAGGATGATGTAGATGAAGCCACAAAGAACATGCCAGCTGGTGCCATCAACCATGTGCATTTATCAGCTGGTCACAGTCACCAGGGGACAAATCAGTTACCGTGATGTGAGCTGCCTTTGCTCAACAAGACAGACTCTGGAATGTCAATGTTACAACACCAAAACCCCTGGGCCCGTATTCTTAAAGCTTCTAAGACTCCTCTAAGTAAGATCTTAATATAGCTTAAAAACTTCTACGTAGGAGTCTTAGCTTAAAAGTGATTCAGGATCAATCTGAGAGCAACTTTGAGCAAGGAAAAGACAAAAACTTTTATCTTAGTGAGGAGGCGGGGCTGACCCCGTTGCTAGATCTTTTGAAGACTGTGATTGGTTGGTTGGCCACGAAGGAAAAAAGAGAGCTTTGAAATATATGTAACCCTGGATCACAAAACCAGTCTTAAGTAGCACGGGAACAGGAAAAATTCATTGTACGGGACAAAAATATTGAATTTTCTTTTATGCCAAAAGTTGTTAGGATATTAAATGAAGATCATGTTCCATGAAGATATTTTGTAAATTTCCTACCTTAAATATATAAAAACTGCATTTTTGTGAGTGGATGGCTTGCCACAGTGCCCCTGATTAACAACTTCAATGTAACGGTCCTGTCTGCCCCTTGGTGTTCCCCTGCCAGCTTTCCCTGTGTTTTCACTCAATGGACTCTTATTCACCGCACCTGTAACAGTCACTGACTACACTCCCCATAATCCTTTGCACCAGTTCATCACCATCTTTGATTACACACGCACCTGAGACTCATGATTGCACCCACACCTGATCTACATTCCCTGGACCCTTTATATTCCTTGTGTTCTGTTCTGTTTATTGTTAGGTCTACTTGTAATTCTAATTGTAGTTGTTATGTTATCTCTGTTACACCTTTGCACTGACTACTCCGTGGATGTTATTCGTTTCATGTTCCATTGGATGTTGTACTATTCATGTTACTTTGGATGTTCATTGTTTACTCACTTATCAATATAAACTGGATTACCACTACCTGTCGTTGTCATCGTGTCTGTCCTCTGGTGTGTACCCTTACAGAAGACCTGACCAAGAATCACGATGTCAACCCATATGAAACTGGACTATATTTTCTCTTCTATATTTTCTCTTTCCTATTGGACATGAAAAAGTATGGCCGGCCTCTGGAGAATTACGCGGAGGAGTTCGTCGGTTTGTGCTATCGGGTGAGTTGGAGCGATCCCTTTCTAAACTGCTTATTTCTGACTGGTCTGGATGATGATCTGCTCGCCCTTATCATGCTCCCCCTGATGTGGAGGGATATCTGCTGTAGGACTTCATTAATCTAGTCCTCGGGAGGCACTGATGAGGACTTGAGCGATGGTCATCCAGAATCAGTCGATAACGGGGGATTGGCTCCGGCTCACCCCATATCCGCTCCACACTCCTCCACAAAGTCTCATCACCGTAGGAAACTGCATGGGTGCCGCAACGAGCCGGTCCCGTCCGGCATTCCAGAGGTCTTCGAGCCGGTCCTATCTGGCCTTCCAGAGGCCTTCGAGCCAGTCCCGTCCGGCCATCCAGTGTCCTTCCAGCCGGTCCCGTCCGGCCTTTCAGAGGTCTCTGATCCGGTCCTGTTCAGCCTCCCAGAGATTCCCGGAGCCCTCGCCAGAGACATTCCCTGACCCCTCCTCAGGACCCTCCAGCTCAGTCCCAACTGTTTTGCCCGAGGTCACCACTGTGGCCACCTTGGCAGTGGCGGTGGCGTGCGTCTGGGCAGACTACCGGGGGGCCTACTCTGAAATTTTTTGGGGGAGTGCAGTACCGGTCTGCAGTGGCCGTCCCAGAACTTCTGCTCCAGGCCACGGAAGCGCAAGCCTGCCCCTATTGCCGTGGTTGTGATGAGTTTAGGCTGCGTCCTTTCCTTACCACGGCCACGGCATCCATCAGCCCCTGTTTCCCCGGCAACACCGCCACGGCAGCCATCAGCTCCTGCTCCTCGTTCTCCGATGTCACGCCCATGGCGCCATTACCTGCTCCTTGTCTCCCTCCGCTGACTGTCTGGCCCCCGGTATGGGCGACACCTCCATGGCTGCCCGAATTGCCCTCACCTCCATGGCCGGCCGAGCTGCCCGCACCTCCCTGGACCCCTTGAACCCGGGTGCCGGTGGCACCGTCCTGGAGGCTCCCTGTCCCTTGTATCCCGCACAAGCCTCCAGGACGCCCACCCCCCTTTTATGTTTTACCATACTCACACACACACACATCCCAGTCAACGCGATGATGTCACAGTGATCTCACAATGATGTCACCATGAACTTTCAGAATACTCACGATGAGGTCAAAATGTAACCTCACAGCAAACTCACTGTGTGCTCAAATTGTGATCTAATTCGTGTACTGTGAGTTTAGAGGTTTATATGTGACTGTGATCTCACTATTGTACTGTGAGTTTAGAGGTTTAGATGTGACTGTGATCTTACTATTGTACTGTGAGTTTAGAGGTTTAGATGTGACTGTGATCTCACTATTGTACTGTGAGTTTAGAGGTTTAGATGTGACTGTGATCTCACTATTGTACTGTGAGTTTAGAGGTTTAGATGTGACTGTGATCTCACTATTGTACTGTGAGTTTAGAGGTTTAGATGTGACTGTGATCTCACTATTGTACTGTGAGTTTAGAGGTTTAGATGTGACTGTGATCTCACTATTGTACTGTGAGTTTAGAGGTTTAGATGTGACTGTGATCTCACTATTGTACTGTGAGTTTAGAGGTTTAGATGTGACTGTGATCTCACTATTGTACTGTGAGTTTAGAGGTTTAGATGTGACTGTGATCTCACTATTGTACTGTGAGTTTAGAGGTTTAGATGTGACTGTGATCTCACTATTGTACTGTGAGTTTAGAGGTTTAGATGTGACTGTGATCTCACTATTGTACTGTGAGTTTAGAGGTTTAGATGTGACTGTGATCTCACTATTGTACTGTGAGTTTAGAGGTTTAGATGTGACTGTGATCTCACTATTGTACTGTGAGTTTAGAGGTTTAGATGTGACTGTGATCTCACTATTGTACTGTGAGTTTAGAGGTTTAGATGTGACTGTGATCTCACTATTGTACTGTGAGTTTAGAGGTTTAGATGTGACTGTGATCTCACTATTGTACTGTGAGTTTAGAGGTTTAGATGTGACTGTGATCTCACTATTGTACTGTGAGTTTAGAGGTTTAGATGTGACTGTGATCTCACTATTGTACTGTGAGTTTAGAGGTTTAGATGTGACTGTGATCTCACTATTGTACTGTGAGTTTAGAGGTTTAGATGTGACTGTGATCTCACTATTGTACTGTGAGTTTAGAGGTTTAGATGTGACTGTGATCTCACTATTGTACTGTGAGCTGTACATCCGTTATATTGAGTAATGCCAAAGAGTCTTTGATGATCGTATGATCATGGGTAAATGTTGAGGAGAACAGTGTTGTGCTGCCAAATGTGTGATAGTAGTTAGTGTGACTGCTGTTTAAATTTGGGTCAATTCTGCTTTATTTGTTTTGTTTTTGGCTGACATGCGGCATTACTTTTGCTTGCTGTGGCCCAAACCTGGCAAACAGGAGCGGACCACCCAAGTGGCATCATTCCATGCCATACGTGGGCCAAATGAGGGGGTATGGGGTGTAAGGTGTGGGCCATATTTGGGCCGCAAATATTTGCTATCTGGGATCAACCCCCTTTCTCCTGGTTTCTTGATACGATCATCAAAAGACCAGAGTCAAAACCTCTCACTGAAAGTGTTGATAACCTTTTGTTTCTCTGTTGGATACTTTACGACTCATAAGCTTCAAAGCAGAGGGGAGAAGTCTCTCTGTCTAATCTGAAACTTGGCTAAACAGAGAAACTTCTCTGACAAATAGGAACGTGTGATTCAATTGTCCTTTTCTATAAATATATCTAAATATCTAAGTTATATGTTGTCGCTCTAGCCATTTTTAAATAATCTGTAATTGCTAAATAGGCAAATTAATTCAGGCTTTGTTCGTATTCGTACCGCCGAATGAATCATGTCTTGATGCACTTCAAACCTTAGCATATTTGATATATAAATGTTTGTCTTTACAATTTCTCCTTGTTTATATACATTGTGTGACCATAGAACACTTTCTTTTCATTATGTTATAATTGGAATGATATCTCATAAAGATGCAAATTAGCTGTTGAGTAGATTAAGAACCTCTTCCCTGCTCAACTCTGATTGGTCGATTCAAACTCAGGTGGGCATGCCCTCTCATGAGGTTAAATATTGGCCTGCTCTGAAAACCTGCTCTTCGTCTCTTCCTCTCTTCTCTTCTGCGTTAAAACTTGTTTCGTGGCATCTCTTCGGAGACTGCCCTCTCCCCCCCACTGGGGGAGAAGGAACAATGGACTCTGCTGCCATGCGGCCGATCACGAGGCCCTCAACTTTCGGCAGGACTTGCCTTCTGAAACCTTTTGTACAATTCCATCTCTACACGTGCATACGGATATTGGTCCAGCACAGAGCTTGCAAGTATCCGTTTCTATTTATAGAATAGCTGCGTTAAGTCTGTGCCTCTTTGTTAAAGATGATTTTTATTGGTGTTCAGAAATCGCTGTCATGCCCTCTCTCTCTCTCTCTCTCTCTCTCTCTTTCTCTCTCAGCGCTTCCTAGCGCATTTGTGTTTAATGTATTTGTTTGTTTTATGCGATCGTCATTGTTTTGTTTACCATGTAGAGTTTAATAAACAACCATATATATTCATTTGTGATGGGTTTTCTGTATTCACGCTCACAGACTTGGTCCCTTTTACTGTGTTTCGATTTACGCTACCTTTGCTCTAAATCCTGTTTGGTAAAGTCACGTTACTTATGGCCATGAGATGACGTAAAGTATATAATATCATTGAGGCATTTGCTGGACGAATGCATACAAGTATTGTTATGCTTTATATTACTAATCAGAGACCGTAAAATATGTATATTTGATCACGATTATTATACGTATTTTCCTTTGAGCTAAACTAATTCCTTGACTGAAATTGATGTTTTAAATAACTCATTTCATGGATATGATCTTAAAAGATCTGGTGGAGAACCATATTTGGTGAGCTTTGCTCATCAATATAATAACGTTAGCTAAAACCGCTACATCATGAAACTCGAATGTTTATTTTCTTCAACAGAGAGCAGTAAAGCATACAGCATCTACACTTCTAGTAAAACGTGGAGTGAAGCTAAGAGTTTCTGCAGACAGCATCATACTGATCTGACCAGTGTGAGGAACCAGACTGACAATCAACTGATCCAGAACATCATTAATGATCCTCACACATCTGTCTGGATTGGTCTGTTCAGTGACCCGTGGGAGTGGCCAGATAACAGTGACTCTGGCTTCAGATTCTGGATGTCTGGTGAACCGAATAATGTTGGTGGTTCTGAAGATTGTACAAAAGCCAATATTTATCTTCAGGGGGAATGGAATGATGTGGGTTGCTCTGGTCCTTATAACTTTGTGTGTCATGAAGGTGAGTTGATAAAAGTCAATGTGTGCGTTTGATGACAGAAGTTTCTTCATGATGAAACTGATCTCAGTTCAGTCACAGTATTTGTGTTTTGTTCTCATGTTCAGTGTTTGGTGTTTATGTACTGTTGTGTGTTCAGATGAGCTGATATTGATCCAGAAGAATCTGAGCTGGACTGAAGCTGTAAGATACTGCAGAGAGAATCATGTGGATCTGGTCTCAGTGGATTCACAGGAGATTCAGCTCATGGTGACTGCAGTTCTTCATCAGGCCTCGTCTGCTGAGGTGTGGCTGGGGTTACACTATTACTGTCTCATGAATCTCTGGATCTGGGTACGAGGAGAGGTCGTCTGCTATCAGAATTGGGCTCCAGGGGTTCAGATTCAAGTGAATCACTGCAGCGGTGAAAACAGAGCTGGAGCGGTTCAGTCTGGAGGAGATCATTACTGGATCAGCCTTCCTCGATCTCACAAACTTAACTTCATCTGCATCAAATATGAAAAAAAAAAATCATACATGTCTGCTGTCACTTTCAATTTGTTCTATTGTAATCCACAGAAAGATGACACAATCTTTTTAGTAACTGTTTAATGAATGTGTAGTAGTTGTATCTTTTTGACACTTTCATTTCATATGTGATGTGTAAATATTCAGAGTTGGGTGACATTTATTTGTGAATGTTAAGAGAATCATATGAGTTTAACAGATCATTGTGTGTTTACACAACGTGTTATTTCAGCACTTCTCATCTTAAAAAATGTCTGCTTGTATCTGATTCTTTAAACTCTGACACACAATATTCTGGATGTGAAGTGAAATCTGGTGAAGGCGACTTTCATTCTGTATCTGTTAAATTCATGTTGTTAACATAAGTTCAGATAAACTCTCATCTAATGAAAAATATTTTCTCTAAGATCAGCAAGATCGGTTTCCTTAGAAATACACCAGAATATACAATTAGCCACTCAGTATTAACTACTGTACTGTATGTTTAACTATATCTACAGTCTGGATAAAACTACTTTTCATATACATAAATATTTATGCTTACATTTTTAAAACTACTGCATGTATAACTGAGTGCTTAATAGACCTCTATAACAGTGTGACCTTGTTATAACTTTAATATAATGCACAACAAATAACATAATCATGTTTTAAAAGCCTTATAATCTGTGCCCCTGTCCCTCACAGCATGACAGGACTGCTTCTGTCACCTGACCTGACACAATAATGCATTAATGCATTCCATATGAGCACATTTATGGCTCAGATACAGCTTACTATAATCATGACAAATGCCATAAACAAAAGCAATTGAGAAAATGTTTAAGTGCTTATTTTGGTTTGTTTTACATTTATATCCTGTTCATGATATACATTCTATATTGCTTCACAAAGCAGAACTAATCACAGTTAGACAGAAACATAATTTGGATCATAATTTAATTTTTAGGAAATTTTAATTTTAAAAAATGCATATAAACAGTGGATTTTCATGATATTCAACTAAAGTTCAGTTCAAGATTCTGTTGTTTGGTTTTAAAGTTTTTAATGAACAAGCACCATCTTATTTGAAAGATCTTCTTATCCCTTTGTCATCTTCCAGACTTTTAAGATCCACTGACAAGGTTTTGTTATTTGTCCCTCGGTATCGGTTAAAATCTAAGGGAGACAGAGCTTTCTCTCTCATTGCCCGTGGTTTGTGGAACCAATTCCTTCTGGACACCCATCTTACACCTTCCATTATTGTTTTTAAATAGAGGATGAAAACATATCTTTTCTCTTTGGCATTTTAATTTTTTTATTTTATTGCTGTCTGTTTTGTCAGTTTGTTAATTGGTATTTTATTTTACATTGAACACCACTTTGGATAGATCTGCTATGGGGAAATGTGACTTACTTACTCCCACTGTAAAAATCACTTTAACGGTTTTAAAAGATTTTATTAAGTTGATATAGCTGTTTATTTTGGTGATATTTATTAAGCACTGAAATATTTTTCCAGAGTGTGAAGATCCGGTTTCTCTGGCTTCAGTTCAACCATGAAATATGCCTAGTAAGATTAAGGTTGGATATGAAATTAAGTCTTGTTTTGAATTTATATTTGTTTGGACAACTGAAAATAATACTATCATAATTATGCATTACAATCATCAGAGATTTTTAATTTACTTATGAATGCACTAGATGCAATTGGAAACCCCCTTAAAGTAAAATAACATGGAAAAGCAGACAAAATCTGGTTATTTGCAGAAAACAAAGTGTCATTGTAATGCTTGAGATTACGGCTGCACTACAAAACAAAGGGGATTTTGATACTTGTCAACTCTAATTTAAATATTTTAATACAACACAGTTAAGTTTGATTTTTTTTCTTTTTTATGTTTAGTCATTTAATGAACTTTATATCTGATGACATTTATCACTAGGAATGGATATTAAAAGGGTTGCCATTTTCTTTTGAAACATTTTATTTTGCTGTTTGCTCTGTTTTTGTTTAGTTAGGGAGGCAGTGTAGAATTGTATTTTTCTTTGTAAGTGTACAAGTGGGGCAAAACAGTATTTAGTCAGCCACCAATTGAGCAAGTTCTCCCACTTAAAAAGATGAGAAAGGCCTGTAATTTTCATGATAGGTACACTTCAACTATGAGACAGAATGAGAAAAAAAATCCAGAAAATCACATTGTCTGATTTTTAAAGAATTTATTTAGGAATCACTAGATTCCTTTAACTGCTTCCTATCCGTCGCATTAAAGTGAGTCAATTAACCACCAAATTTTAGCCAGTGTTCTGTAGTGTCATCCTGAATCCCTGGCTGAGGCACGCCCGGTTAGCTCAGTCGGTACAGCATGAGACTCTTAATCTCAGGGTCGTGTGTTCTAGCCCCACGTTGGGTGTGTAAGAGCCTTCTATTCTTGGTGCTTTTCACCAGGCCAGGTGACGGGATGTTTGTGCAGTTTCTTGGTAAAATACAGAAGGCGCAATGACTCTTAACCAATGTGCGGCAAAAAGGGCTCTCTGAAAGCATCCGCTATATTGGCGTGCTGCGACGTACGTGGTTATGACTCTGCAAAGCTCTGCTGTTTCTTTCCAAATCAAACCAAGTCCGAGAAACAAGTTCCACGTCTCGTTCTGCCGCCGTCCCTCGCCCGCATGTGGCCTCAGTCTGGCTCTGTTGCGCAATCGGTTAGCGCGTTCGGCTGTTAACTGAAAGGTTGGTGGTTCGAGCCCACCCAAGGACGCGCTAAGGTTTTCCTTGCCACATACAGCACAGCTGACGCATGTCTGTTCGGCCATCGGGACGGAGGTAGCGTCACGAGGCATTACGCCAGAGCATGACTAGGAGCACCGTGATTGTGTAGGCCAACGAGAGGCCTCGTGGCACAACGGTAGCGCGTCTGACTCCAGATCAGAAGGTTGCGTGTTCGAATCACGTCGGGGTCACTGGTTCTTTGTGCTTGGAAGCCTTGTTAGCGATGCCTTGTGGCTGCTGTCGCGCTTGACTGACAGCTGCTAGCTAACCGGTCGCCGTGACTTTGTTGCCGAATCAGAAGGATCTTTTTACACCTACGGGATTGTCCACTTTAACACTGTTGGACGTTTAGGATGTTTTCTATGTAGAGGTGAGGTTCAAAATGTAAAGACAGTGATAAGACGTGTCATAAAAAAGCTCCCCGCTGTACCTGCTGTACTTTTGAATTGTCGGCACCCGGGACACAACACTGTGTATCCAGCACATGTTACCTGAGGCCTCAGGAAGCACGTTACAATAGAAGGTAAATACTGTGTGCTCACTTGAATTTGGATGGTGCAAAGGGGATTAAAAGTAGGAGGAGCCCAGAAAGGCTCATAAACGAGATCAGTGGCAATTTGTTTGACCTCCTACACAGCTGCCTCACTGTGAAACAACGGGGTATTTCCAAGTGAAAGAGCAGCCAAAAATCCCACTGTTTTCCCATAACGGGAGTTGAACCCGAGCAATGAAATGTTTAAGGAGGTCATCTTTGGTGCGGGCTCCTCCGTAAACATTCCATCTGGGAGGGGCTAACGAGGTGAAGTTCTCGTCCATCAACAAACTGATGCAATCGACAACTCTGAAGAGATGTCCCTGAAGCTAACAGTCTGCCGACCACTGGTGCTAGGATCTGGATCTGCCTTGGAAATGAAGAACAAATCTCCAGTCTCTGACGATTCTAGCTGAAGCAGTACAAGGACATGGTAAGGCCTCCTTCGACTACACATTCAAACTGTTGGAAAAGTCTGCGACATGCCTCTCTCCTTTGTGCAAGGGGCTTTGCAAAATGCAATGCATTGGCCGGGAATCGAACCCTGGTCAACTGCTTGGAAGGCAGCTATGCTCACCACTATACCACCAACACAGGCACCCGGTTGCTGGCCCACACGATATGCCAATGTAGTCAACACCGTGTTGCTTTAGTCTTTCCTGAGTGAATTACCAACTCAATAGATTCCTTTAACTGCTTCCTATCCGTCGCATTAAAGTGAGTCAATTAACCACCAAATTTTAGCCAGTGTTCTGTAGTGTCATCCTGAATCCCTGGCTGAGGCACGCCCGGTTAGCTCAGTCGGTACAGCATGAGACTCTTAATCTCAGGGTCGTGTGTTCTAGCCCCACGTTGGGTGTGTAAGAGCCTTCTATTCTTGGTGCTTTTCACCAGGCCAGGTGACGGGATGTTTGTGCAGTTTCTTGGTAAAATACAGAAGGCGCAATGACTCTTAACCAATGTGCGGCAAAAAGGGCTCTCTGAAAGCATCCGCTATATTGGCGTGCTGCGACGTACGTGGTTATGACTCTGCAAAGCTCTGCTGTTTCTTTCCAAATCAAACCAAGTCCGAGAAACGAATTTCACGTCTCGTTCTGCCGCCATCCCTCGCCTGCCTGCCACCTCTGTCGGTCTCTGTGGCGCAATCGGTTAGGCGTTCGCTGTTAACGAAAGGTTGGTGTTCAAGCCCACCCAGGGACCGCTAAGGTTTTCGTTGCCACATACAGCACACTGACGCATTTCTGTTCGGCCATCGGGACGGAGGTAGCGTCACGAGGCTTTACGCCAGAGCATGACTAGGAGCACCTTGATTGTGTGCCAACGAGAGGCCTCGTGGCGCAAGGTAGCGCGTCTGACTCCAGATCAGAAGGTTGCGTGTTCAAATCAGTGGGGTCACTGGTTCTTTTGCTGAAAGCCTTGTTAGCGATGCTTGGCTGCTGTCGCACTTTGGCTTGACTGACTGCTGCTAGCTAACCGGTGACTTTGTTGCGAATCAGAAGGAGCTTTTTGCACCTACGGGATTGTCCACTTTAACACTGTTGACGTTTAGGATGTTTTCTATGTAGAGGTGAGGTTCAAAATGTGAAGACAGTGATAAGACGTGTCGTAAAAAAGCTCCCCGCTGTACCTGCTGTACTTTGAATTGTCGGCACCCGGGACACAACACTGTGTATCCAGCACATGTTACCTGAGGCCTCAGGAAGCACGTTACAATAGAAGGTAAATACTGTGTGCTCACTTGAATTTGATGGTGCAAAGGGCTTAAAAGTATGAGGAGCCCAGAAAGGCTCATAAACGAGATCAGTGGAATTTGTTTGACCTCCTGCACAGCTGCCTCACTGTGAAACAACGGGTATTTCCAAGTGAAAGAGCAGCTAAGAAACCCACCGTTTTCCCATCCGGGAGTTGCCGTCCTGGGTGAAAACCAGGAATCCTAACGGCTAGGCCATATGGGAGACCGCAGCACCCGACTTGGAGGGGATAGCACGTCAACTGTTTTCCAGCACAGAGAAGCGTAGTAAAACCACACGTTTGAAGAGCATCGCACAAACTCTCTATCTATCTGACACATGTTGACAAAAACTCGCAACAAGCAGAGAAAATCCAAGAGCCCAAAAACAGCAAGGAGACAGCGATGTGCACAGGCGGAGTTCTTAAACTCTTAAGATTCCTAACACATTCACGAGGCCCGCTGTGAGCGGAGCCGTCCAAAAGCACATTGAACTCACAGTGGTTTCACTCCTACGGAAATCTTTCGTAAAAGGAGAGAAGTTTTAATGTGTAGATCAAGAGAAACTCGAGCTACACCCACCAGCTCTCGAACCAGCGCGCTTCCTATGTCGCACCGCAATGTTTAAGGGGGTCATCTTTGGTGCAGGCTCCTCCGTAATCATTCCATCTGGGAGGGGCTAACGAGGTGAAGTTCTCGTCCATCAACAAACTGATGCAATCGACAAATCTGAAGAGATGTCCCTGAAGCTAACAGTCTGCCGATCACTGGTGCTAGGATCTGGATCTGCCTGGGAAATGAAGAACAAATCTCCAGTCTCTGACAATTCTAGCTGAAGCACTTACAAGGACAATGGTAAGGCCTCCTTCTTCCTCTATTGAATTTATTATCAACAACAGGTTAAAGTGTGATTATCTGAATGAGAATGCCATTGTGGAACAGAGGAGGATTAGGAAAGTCTCCACAAACATTCTAAATGAGCTTTCGTTAGTATAGCGGACAGTGTCTCTGCCTGAGACGTGCACAACGGTTTACGATTAGCCGACGGGGGGTTTGTGTCTGCTTTTGGGTCATCTCTAGCATGCCTAAGGCCATCAAGCTTAACGTGTAACTTAGTTGACACGCGCCGGACGGCTAGTTATGGACACTGCGCACCGACGCCCCCAAATTTTTCCCAGGTCGCCTGGCTTTGCCGAAACGAAGGGGAGAGCGCCCGTGATTGAACGGAAACGTCATGGGGCTGCGGCAATGCCCCGGGGGACCAATGAAAAATGCCCAAAGTGCCTAATTTTTGAGTCACGGAAGGAAGGGTTAGACGCTCTCTTGGGAAGAACCACGAGAGTGCGACTCGACGTACGTTCCCAACCTAAGCCACGCGCGTCTATCAGGTTGCGAGCGGGCCTCCCGAAGAGCGCCTAAACATCCCCCTTGCAGCCTAAGGGCCGGCTCCGGACCCCGATGTACACGAGAAGCCTACGCGTGCCCATTGTAACCTATTTTGGGCGGAGCTTCCCGCTGGCCACGCCTCCATCTACAGAACGCCTATGCATCCCCCTTGCAGCCTAAACTTGAGGGAGGCCTGCCCGATGCCCCCGAAGCCTGCCCGAAGACCCGGACGCCACCCGGCGCCCCGGGGGACTCCGTCTCGGAGCTGACTGCCTCATTTGAGCCCAGCAGCTGTGTGACGCACGCTTAATCAACCCAAGCCGTTTCTTTTGACTTTCGAGTCGAATGTGCACAAAAGCGCGGTGTGCATCGACACAATGTTTTCTCACATCTGCGATTCACTCGAAGGGCCCAAAATTAGGTAGACAGAGTAAGACCCCTGTCAGTGGTCTCGTTTGCTCTGGCAATGATTTATCCAGCTTAAACCAATAGTAGAGTGTATAAGAGGAACGCCCTTCACAATGACGTGCATTAAGGCTCACAGTTGTGCTCCAGAAGCTTAAAAATGGTGTGTCCATTAGCTACCTATGGGAGCCGTGCCAAAAGAGGCCGTAACTCAGCTTGGCAATTACCTGTTTATTACAGCTTTGTAACATGGTTATTAAGCTCAAAAATTGTACATATATGTGTAACTTATTTGATGTGGCTCACATAGGTGTACAACGGACAATACATGTGTAACTTATTTGACGTGGCTAACATAGGTGTATAACGGACAATACATGTGTAACTTATTTAATGGTACCCTCATAGGTAAATAATGGACAAAGCCTATTAAGGGTCATCATAAGCCTAAGTAAGGAGTTATATAGCTTAATCCAACAGTACAGTGTATGAGAGTCACAGCCATTCACAATGACGTGCATTAAGGCTCACAGTTCTGCTCCAGAAGCTTAAAAATGGTGTGTCCATTAGCTACCTATGGGAGCCGCTCCAAAAGTGTTACGTGTGGGACTTCCTGTGACTCAGCAAAACCACCGGAAGTCCCAGTCGTAACTTATTTGACAGTAGCCGTGTAGGTTAACGGTGGACAATGCTGTGAACGGTCAATTTCTCATAATGTAAACCCATTTTCTTGTGACAAACCTACAGATATGTATCCTAGAAGTACCCCATATTGGTATATTGCGCACTTCAGGCTGTCAAAATGCTCATGTGTTATACAAATGCACATTTCACAGAAATAAATCTCTGACCAGCATTTTCAGCAATATTCTGCTTTATTTTTGTACAAAAACCTTGGGGCTTCGAATGCCCCTCGCTGTATGGCAAATGCTTGAAGAAAAATCACAAAAAAGCCAGAAAAATAAACGGCCCCAAGTTATTACATAACGAGGCCGTACCGACTTCAAACTCTGGGAACCGAATGAGGGGGTCGCAAGGAGCTATAGAATTTGAATCTGGGTCATTTGAAGACTCCCTGGCCGTTCCGGAGTCATCGTACGATAGCCACCTATGAGAGAAATAGGATATGTTGCAGGTATCAGAGGCTCCCATACGGGCCGCGGAGGCCCCAGGAGCCCGAAACATTACAGAAAGTTGCGTCACGTGACTCTCGACGGCATACCGATAGGGCAGCGAGCGAGACGTTTTGGCATCTTTTGGATGTCGCGCCACGAATAGGCAGCAAGGGGCAGCAAACTACCAACTCTAGGCACGCTGCGGACGTGAGGAAGACTATGGCAGAGTTAGGCGGTCAGGGGGACGCGAAAAGCTCCTCGTGGATGCAGTGATGAAGATTAGGTGGTCAGGGGATGAATAGGCATTTTGTGGAGCGAGGGTCCACGCCCCCAGAGCACTTTGACACCCCTTGTGGTGTCTGTACGATGCTTCTCCGGGAAAACAACCCCTAAAGTCCGATAAGGGAAAAAAGTACCAATCATCATAAGAGTGAGCGAGAATTTGGCGTCCAATTCAGGTATACGAGCCCTTCGTCTACCTAGTCGACCAATGGCAATCTATATGAATGGGCAATTGTCCACGATTTACCTAGCTTCCCTTGCAATTGTTACACTATGTGTGCTGTTTGTATGTTAAGTCGTTTTTACTTTCAAATATGAAAATGGACCACTTTTCTTGGAACCTTAATTGAACACCCCTGGTTTAGGGTAAGGTTAGGGGTATATGTGTGGCCTTATTATCCCCATGAGCTACCGTCCCTTTAACATGTTTAATAAAACAAGTTAACCATACACTGTAAAAAATTACCTGTTAAATTACAGTAAACAACTGTCAGCTATATTTGCAGCACATAGCTGTAATTTTACAGCATACCTACTGTAATCTGCAACAACAGTTTATTACTGTAAGAGACATTATAATTTGCACAATATAATACTGCTATTTTATTGTTCCTGCTGTGATTTCCATAAATTGTTTATTACCAGAGGTGGGACCAAGTCATTGTTTTCAAGTCCCAAGTCAAGAGAGGCGAGTCCAAGTCAGGTTGCAAGTCCTGCATGTTAATGGAACTGAATCAATAACACTTGTGTCCACAAAAATCACCATTATTGTGATCAGTGTTTGCTTTAGTTGGGCTCCTGATCCTTGGCTTCAGTAAAGTTACTTATTCAGTGGTGTAATAGTGTTTCAGAAAGAACGCTTGTGCACTAACACAGAAATGCTAAAAAACAAGTTACATGACATTTAAACATATGACAGGGGGGCTCGATAAGGGAGATGCAACTGCGGCTAGGCTCACCTCCAGGGACAGGGTTGAATAACCGAGCATTGAGAAGTTACGCAGAGCTCTTATGCCTGGGCCTCACTAAAATATTTTTTTAAATAATTTTTTTTTTTTTTAATTTTTAAATTAGAGTTTCTGACGGTGCGCCGTGTTGTGACGAAGACAGCGCAACCCACACGCGATCGGATTACCAAACAGTTCTGACTGTGAACCACGGTCTATGCTGTGAACACAAGAAATCTCGCAAACTCTCTGGAGACTTCAGAATACGTTTTTTCTTTTATTTCACTGTATGTTTATTATATATATATATATATATATGTGTGTGTGTGTGTGTGTGTGTGTATAAATATAGTACACATTCAACGTAAACCAATGTGTACATATAACCTTTAATGTGATTTACAAATGTTTGCTTTGCAGGAACCTTTAAGGAAATCACGGGCAAAAAAAGACCAAAGAAAAGCTGTCAGGGCAGTTTTTAAAACACGTCTGACTTTCACTTACCTGCCAACTCCCAGAGCCACATTATCCGGTTCAGGTGTACTTGATGATCTGCAATCTACAGGTGGCATCGCCTCCAGAGATAGGACTGAACGCCCCTGCATCAGAAAGGTGCACAGAACCCTAAGCGGACAGAACCCTGTAAATTACTGACTGTCTGTGAAACGTTGTCGGGGCCTAATGTCAAACACAATGGTGGAAACGGCCCGCAGAAGATGCCTTTTCGAGGTAGTGTGGCCGAGCGGTCTAGGGCGCTGCATTTAGGCTCCAGTCTCTTCGGAGGCGTGGGTTCAAATCCCACCGCTGCCAGTGGATCTGTGCTCTGCTTGGAGTGTAGTTTTTCATTTACCTCCAGAGCCACATTAGCTGGTTCAGGTGTGCTCAATGAGGGATGAACCTGCACTCACCTGCCGTACTGAACACCTCCCACTCCCCCTTGAGGGCCTACACCAAGAACTTGTTGCACACCTTCACGAGCCCGGATAGCTCAGTCGGTAGAGCATCAGACTTTTAATCTGAGGGTCCTTGGTTCAAGTCCCTGTTCGGGCGATGGCAAAGTCACCTTTACCTTGTGAGTTGTTCTGGCCCCGCCCTCTTTGAAAAGAAATGAAAATAAAACGTTTTCTCGTGAGTTGGAGTCGACATATGGGCTTTGAGCAGGGTTTAATCGAGCTTTGCTTCAGCGCATGCACCAGAAATTCCTTGAGACCTCAGCAAAACCTGCCAATCCCCTCCCTGCAGATGTAGTCAAGAAGTCCTGCTAGCGCAGCTTTGTGGTAGGGCTGGTGGCTTGCCGTGATCGTATAGTGGTTAATACTCTGCGTTGTGGCCACAGCAACCCCAGTTCGAATCCGGGTCACGGCAGGACGCCACGTGCTGTGTTTGTGTCGTTGATGTGATCCTGCCTGTTCCGTTTTGACGTCTCCATTACATCGCCCGTTACGCTGCCGGCTCGTCCCTCTTTGCTGCACGAGTTAAGCCCAGAGGGCACTGAACCTGTTGTAGTCGTGGCCTGAGTGGTTAAGGCGATGGACTTGAAATCCATTGGGGTCTTCCCGCGCAGGATCAAAACCCAGGGGGTTTTCAAACAGGGGAAATAAAATAAAGACAATATTGTGTTACGATACATGGTCCTATTCCAAGCTTTTCTCTATGCAATGCACATTGATGAAACATTACTGAAATAAAGGAGGTGGGACCAGAGGTGGGACCAAGTCATTGTTTCAAGTCTCCAATCAAGTCCCAAGTCAAGAGAGATCCAAGTCAGGTTGCAAGTCCTGAATGTTAACTGGCACTGAATCAATATCACTTTTGTGCCCACAAAAATCACCATTATTGTGATCAGTGTTTGCTTAAGTTGGGCTTTTGACTCTTTTATTTTATTGTTAAATTAGTTTTCTTTGGCTGTGTAGCTGTATTAAAATACAACCATTGGGTCAAAGCAACTTAGACAGAGGCTCACTTCTGTTTAATGATAAAATCATTTTAAAGTTTGTCTTCTCTTGTTCACTGTCAATGTCAGTTCTCTGCTACTAGGAGTATGAGTCTTATAAAACACTGTGAATTTATTTAGGAATGAATCAAATATAATCACAAACTGTTAAAACAGCTTAACTACTCAGACACACAAACACATGAAGAATCAGCGTATGAATCTCAACAATGGTGACAATCAACAAAAGAAAATTCATGCTGCAATGCATGCTGGGTAACATCATAGTACAAAACTCATTCATGACTCCCAGCATGCATTGCAGTTGATCTGTTTATCTGAATTACTTTGATAATGGTCACCATTGTTGAGGTTTGTGTGATGAGTGTTGATGTCTAAGTGTATCAGTAATATGTTCCGGTTTATTTTGTCGAAGTTCATGTGAATTTACAATTCAGAGCACTCAAACTAGTCATCAATTAATCAGTATTATTACTTTTTTATGTTAAATTTNCCCAATGATTGTTCATATAAATGCACTTAATGTCACTTTAAGCATGTTTAAAGCACATTTGAGCACAATGTAACAAGGTAAAATCCAGTGATGTTTTTAGAGGCCTAAGGTTTGTGCTCTCTCTGAAACCTGGGGATTTTCCACTGTTTAAAAGTAACCATGATTACGCACGGACGCCACGCCGTCTCGTATGGAGACCATGGCTTGTTTGGTGGTCTCGTGTAGTAACCATTGTATGCAAATTATTTTAAAAATGATGTAATAACCAGCGTACCACCATTAGATACGTACCTTGTTACCTGGGACTTATTGGTGGCAGGCAATTAACAATTGGTTAATAAAAATAAGAGATAACAGGAAAATACCTGATTGGTTTCAGAAGAGACCACCTTTCAGAAATTTTACTATAACTATAGACTGGAAAACACTTGGTTTTTAGATGACTTGGAACATCTCACTTTGTTTGGCTCGAGCAAATAAAGTTAACTCCTTGACACCCGGACCTTCTTTGTCTGAGAGATTTTTTGAACTACAAGACTGAAATTTTTCCACAACATATTTTGGTGCCGTGACCCGGATTGGAAAGAGACGGAAGACATCAGGAGGCTGCCTAGGACGGAGCATCCGGCTTGCTGCACAGATCAAGAGCAGGTGAGCATATTTTTGCTTTATAATTAAATTGTTAAAAAGTATTATCTGTGCAGTTTGCCGGAGGTGAGTTTTGGTTAGCACTGATGTCTATAAAGAGTCTCTCCTAAAAAGAAACCAAAATTAATTTACAAAAATTGCAGGAGGGTCCCGGGTCTCAGGGTAAAGAATGAATGTGAATGAATGAATGATAACGTTATAGAGTTTAGATATTTATTTAAGAAGAAGTGCACTGCCTGCTTGGAGAAGGCACCTGCCTGTTATTGGAGAAGGCAGTTAAGTTATTGAATAGCCTGCTTGGAGAAGGCTGATATTGAAGATATTGATTATTGAGTCGCCTGCTAAGAGAAGGCCTGCCTGCTTGGAGAGGGCACCTGCCTGTTATTGGAGAAGGCAGTTAAGTTATTGAGTGACCTGCTTGGAGAGGGCACCTGTCTGTTTTGAGAAGGCAGTTTATTTATTGTCCAAATTGAAGGGACATGTATTTGTCACGCAGAAGAGCTGCGTGTGAGTAAAATTAGATATCTGTTCTTTCTGTGTCTCTGTAGTGTTCTGTGTAAAACTTGAGAGTGTAAGGGAGGGAATTGTTGGCCACTTTCCCGGAAAGCGTGTGTGAGTGTTTGACCAGGCTTGAAGAGGCACAGGGGAACAATGAGAGATTTTTTTGGTAGCAAGCACAAGTTGCGTATCCTCTGAAAATGATATTTTCATCTAGAGAAAGTGAGTTTTAAAACTGATATGAGAATGTTTTTTTTTTTGAGTGTTTTTGCATTGAATAAAAGATTGCATTATGGAAAATATTCAAGAGACTGATATTGCATGTTGAAACATTGTGACCACAGTAAAAAAAGAAAAAAAGAAAAAGGGTGTATATGGGACGACCAGGACATTGTCTTGCTAGAGCCCGCATAGGAAACGCCCAGAA
Source organism: Triplophysa rosa (assembly GCF_024868665.1). Taxonomy (NCBI): domain Eukaryota; kingdom Metazoa; phylum Chordata; class Actinopteri; order Cypriniformes; family Nemacheilidae; genus Triplophysa; species Triplophysa rosa. The sequence goes on from NC_079895.1 coordinate 19,475,832, forward strand.
AAAGATGGTGATATATTAGGGACGATCACGGCTGAAAGGCTGTGTGAGAGCCAACATAGGAACAAATCACCCATGGTCACAATACGATGCATGTACTTTTAAGTCAACGCATACTGGAATTTTTTTTCTCTAGGGCATATTGGCTTGAAGAGGATACATAGCTGATTTTTCTATTAAACAGAAGAGTAGTTTTAAGTTCATTTTTAAACTTCATTTTTTAAACTTCTTTAGTGATTCTAACTATAGATCATTATTTAGTTTATTGTTTTAAGGCTTGATTCTTAGCATTAGTTTTATAAGATTAATTACTCTAGCCTCATGCTTTGAGACCTCCCCCTTCCAAGGACAACCCTATTACAGGTACAGATTGTGTCATTAAATCATCAATTCTTCTTCAAATAATCAAATTATCATCATAAACCTACTTATATGTAATTATTCTTATTGATTATGATTTCAGATCAACCCATCTATGTACTAATGTTCCTATGAATACTTCTCAATACTTTTTAGGTATTTTATCAAGTGCATTTATAACTGTGGTGAAAAACAGTGCTCAATACATGTAAAAACATATCGCCCAGAAATTACACAATAGAGTTTGCTTTTATTAACTAACAGCTCTGACAAATGAAACATTCTTACCATCAGCATGCAGATAATTAACTAAGGCCTAGTCCTCGCATAAGCTAAGCCTTGTCTGTGAAACCGGGCCACAATAGTACACAGTAAATGTTGTCGTGCAGCTTCTTCTACAATCTTGAGGCAAGCATTTCCCCTCTGAAATTAAAGGCAGATCGGTTACATCCTTGTGAAAGCTGCCATGTTTAAAATGATGCATTGTCTCAGCTTCAGCTGCTGTCTGACTGCATGGGTTCTGAAAACACCCACTTGGTGTACAGTCAGTCATGGTACGGACATACTTGTTTCTGGTAGTGGTCCAATCATCTAACCCAAGCACCTCCCAAGCTACTTTTACCTGCATGGGACAAAATTAGCATCAGTCAAATGCTGGTAAAACTGTACACAAGCTTGAGACTAGCTTGTTAGTCTCATGAGTATGCACAAATATTGTAAGCAGTACCTTAATGGAATGCAAGACTGGCACAACAGTTTGATGGGGTCATTCAGCTGGCAGCAGTGACAAGATCTCACTTAAGAGCAACACACAAATGTCTAGGTTGGCGAGAACAATAAACTAAAAATAACATCTAAATCAAGAAGGTACCTAACAACCTGAGGTGGCAAAAGTTCTTAAGTACAGATATTTTAAAAAATAGGAAAAAGTATAAATTAAAAGTAAAGTACCACCTCTGTAGTATATTACCCATTCTTTCACGTTGTTGATTATTGTGGACCAATAGTAGCCAGCGATAACCCTGTTTTGAGTGCCTCTGACACCACTGTGATTGACAGTTCCTGGGTTATTGTGGCACTCTGTAAAATCAGATGTTTTCTCTTCCTCTTGACAGGACAACTAGCCGTATGTAGTGCCTGCTCTGCCAGGGCCCGTTTAGAAGAGTCTGTCATCTGTTTAAAGAGGAAAGGTTGCAGTTCAAAGTAAAGAAAAATAAATCATATTAATATCTGACTCAGATTAAACTATATTTATGATCATTTTTATCACTATATGATCACTAATATGATATTAATACCCTGCTGAAAAAAATAAGCAATTCTATTGGATTTAGTGGTTATGATAGAAATTGTTTTGGTTGGGATGGAAACTATGGTCTATGTACTGTGGCAGATGTAAACCTCTGAATAATCCCCAAAACAATACATCGTGGCCTAATGGTGGCCAGTTGCGAATAGCTGTAATACAATGCCAGCCAATCAAACTGAAGCATTTCAGCCACCTGCTAAAGATTGCTGATGATATCATAGCCAGTCAGAGTTTTTCACATCTTTTTTTTATGTTCGCTTGGACGTGGGTTCGAATCCTACGGTAAGCCACTCTAAAACATTGTTTTACAGTAATTTGTGCGTTATTTATGACATGTAAGCATAAAATGTAGAAATAATGACAATGCATTAGTATTAAAATGATTTAAAATGAAGTTGTGTTTAATGAAAATGTTGATAAGCATATAGAATATATTAATAAAATGAACATTTTATTTATCAACTGTTTAACAACACTAAATGTTTATTTACATTTAACATTATCAACATTACTTCATAACAATAAACGGGTAATTGCAATGTAAATTTGTATGTTTTGACACAATAGTCTTAATGTCAGTGTAGAAAGTTTTTTGTTATCGTTTTCATCACTATGTTATTATCCTTTAGGGTTTTTTGTAAAATTTACTTAATGACTAAATGTAAATGACTTAACTTATTAAACATAGGTAAAACAATAAGGTAAATGGCACCAAATGTGCATATATTTATGAAGAGTATTTGTATCTAAACTCTAATTACAATACATGTGTAATAGCACTACAAAGGTAAGAAACAATTGTACAATGAAACGTATGTAGTTATTACATTTATAATTCAAATATATTTTACGTCATGTTGAATATATTTGCCATATATTTATAAATATAAAAAACAGAGTACAAGATAAATCAGTGTTTCTTAGTAGTTTTTATTGTTTTCTCAACACTTTAACAGGCAGAACAAACACAAGAAAAATATATTTACATGGGGAAATTTCTCATTTACTTTTTTCTGAAACCCATCTCTGTCTTTCCATGTTGTAAAATTGAGACTTCTGAAACTCTTTCCATCTCTGTCTTTCCATGTCATCTCCTTCTCCATACCATGCTCTCTGTAAATGGAAAAGACCTTAGGCAGATCAGTGTCAGATTGTGTCTATCAGCTCAGGCTAAGGAGGTAAACGCCACAGTGACACAGTCTTCATGGGGTTGCTCACAGGAGGAGAGCCTGGCCACAGACCCATGGATTCCAGCTCGGTCTTCATCCAGATCCTCTGTTGATGAGAACACTTCCACTGATGTATGTCATGATCGTATCCAGGAAGCTGTGGAGCAGGAGCTCTGGGAAGAGTTGTGTGCCTGGGTGTGATTGAAAATTAGAAGAAACAAATAAAGTATAGCCACCGATATTAAATATGGTAATTCTATCCACAAAAGACTCTCTTACTTTGCGATGTCTGTCGCAAAGGTGGTGGGCTGCACACTGAAGAAGCAGGAGCAGAGGAACATGGTTCTGAAAGCACAAAAACAATAACTAAAGCTGTTATAAACAAAGTAAAACAAAACAAACAAATAAACTGGAACACTTCAGCCTTGGAATACTTCAGGAACACTTCAGCCTTTTTACAATTCTTGCAAACTACTACCACTAACTGTTTACAGTAACAAAATAAAATAACAAGCAAACACTATAAAAGACTAAAAAGACTATATAGAGAGCACTGTATAACAAAAAACTTTACATGTTCATATTTACATTTATTCATATACACACACGTATACATATATATATATAGAGATACACACACACATCTATAAAGAAGCCAACAGAAACCTACAGAACATTTAAATATCAACAATATTACAATTAAAGATATTTAATTTATTTATTCCTTTCTTCGACCCATCTCTTCCTCTCTGCCTCATAGTAAGGAGACTGCTGAAACTCAATCCAGCTCATGTCTTTGGCCATTCCCTTATCTCGATATAGAGAGTACACTTTAGACGGGCAGTAAATGTATTTCCCCGCCACTCCAGGGAAGCCTGTATGAATATGTGGACTGTTTGGTCCCTGTTTCAGTCCCATGTGGCAGAATCTGCATAGGTGCCCTGCATGCTGGTATTCTGTCTTTTTCCTCTTTTTCTGCATCTTCTCCTCCACTCGTTTCTTGGTGGCCTCCAGCTCCCTCTGGAAGAATTCAGTCCCTGCAAATTCTTCAAACTGCATTTTGGGATTAGAGAGTCCCTCAGCAGCATAGCTTTGAAACACCTTGGAACAATAAAAATATCGCACAGACCCTTGCTGGTGGAAAAAGTGGATGGAGGATCCATCAGTCTCATATCGAGACTTGGGCTGGCCACAAGCAAGACATGTCTTTGTCTGCCTTCTCTTCTGCTCTGGCTGATGCTGTTGCTGCTGGCTCTCCAAGATGCTCTCCACAATCGTCTTGATGGAGTCTGGTGTCAGAGGTGTGGACAGGGCAGGTTCAGGTGGGTTCACAATAGCCGGCTCCATGGTGACCACAGGAACACTAGCAGTCTCACTACCCACTGTCAAAGACTGCCACAGCTGCTGAGTCTCCAGAAGCTTTTCCGGGCTTGTGTTCAAAGACGAACTAGTGTTGAGTTGTTTTGACAGGGGTTTCACATAGCGGGATATGTGCAGCTTAGTCGTGGGGTGCAGCAAACTATTGGAATCTGTGGCAGAGTGATGAACCATGTCTGCATAGTCTTTATCCACAAGCTTCAGGATGTCCTTCTCCCCATGGTACTTCTGCAACAAGCTGTCGATTGCTTCTTTCATGGGTGGTGTCCAGCGTGTGTGGTCCAACACAAAAACCCGTCCACCCGTCTTTACGGGTCCCGTGCGAGTGCACCTTGGCGAGGACCTCAGCGGCAGGGGCATGGCATGTAAGAGTTCTGGAACACAATAAAGCAATAAAAGTTCCTTGTGTTATTACATTAAAACATAATGCAATAATGTATGCCTAAAAAGACTGTTAACTTACCCATCGCTTCTAGAGGTTGCTGGTCTTCTGGTGGCATCTCCTGCTTTAGCAGTGCACCAGCAGAGAGCAAATGACCGACGGATGGTGCTGGTCTAGGGGATGCCATACCGAGGAGCAGTGTACTGCTGGAGGAGGCTGCTGTGTCTGAAGCTTGTGTAGGAGTGGGTGTCTGCACATGAGGCACAAGAGCAGTTGGTTCATCTCTCTTTTGGGTTCGGTGTTTGTCCCAATCCAGAGGGACTGGACGGCAGCCTGGCTCTATGTACTCGAGGCCAAACCTCTCTTTGGTGTCTCTGTCAGAGAGATGAAGTTTTGGGTACTTTTCCTGCCCGGTCACTCTCTTGGAGGCTGAATTTAACTCAACCATTAGAGCTGGATCAAACACCGCATGGAGAATGACACCTGGCTCCTTAAGGTCCACCAGCCGTTGGTAGTTCCACCGTGCCACCCCTGTCATGCCCTGGGACTGGAATAATTCAGTGGAGACATCGGTAATCCACTGGGCCTGGTGGAAGTGGTAGCCCTCCTGCTGAGACGTACCTCTGACAGGGATACAGATGGGGACTTTGGCACCCTCACCTGGTACATGGTTTAACTGAAGAGTTCCACCATACCGGTACATTATGCCCTCAGAAAGTTCAGGGTCACTGAGGCATCCGCGGAGAATGTGCACTCTCTGTATGCGCCACTCCTTCAGCATTGATGGCTTGAAGAGTTGAACATTGTTAGGGTCCATGGCCAGGTGAAAATGCTTCAGGACTTTCTCCACTCTGTCCAGTAGCTCTGTGGGTTGTGGTATTTTAGTCCTGCAGTGTTCTCGTATATGCTGTTTGGTGGGATTGGCTGGATGGATACCGCAGAATGTATAGGCACCCTGAAGCCTCTTTAGGTCATCCTGATCCACCACAGAAAATGCTGCGGACAGGAGCTGGCAGAAAGTACTGTACAGAGGGTGATGCTCAGAGGTGCACTCCCGTGAAAAATGCCTCAGGCAGTGGAACAAGTCCAGCTTCACCACAATGCTCTTGTTAAAATGGGACCTTGAGGCACAGGTGTTCTCTAGCGGTCCAGAGGGGGCCGCAGCAACAATGGAAGGTGTTGTCTTCCAGGCATCCCAGTGTACATGTTCACCGCGGATACTTTCTGGGATCTTAAATGGAGCACAGCAATCCCTAAATGCAAGGCACAAAGAAGTAGAACAATTGAATTTTTTTTCCTTTAAAGTAACAGAATTTGTTATTAGTAGTGCTGTCAAAATTTTATGTGTTAACATATGCAATTACTTTTTTGTTTAAAAAAACAACAAAAAAATTAACCCAAGGGGCAAGTAAAAATCTGAATCAGTTTGACTGGCCAAAAGAAAATACTAAATATATATTGTAGGCACATGTAAACGTGGCATATATTATAATGGGTTTATGTGAAAATGGTTTTAAGTTCACTTTAAAGTAGTTATATTATTTAAAGCCTAGTAAATGTTTAAAATGATAACGTTCAATTACACTGTAATGCCAAATGCCTACAAATAATGGATAAAATTGAGAAAAAAATGACATTTCATAGAGACATCGGCAGCGGTATTGAGGCCTCCTTTCATAAAAAGATACCAATAAACAAATCTTTAAAATAAAGACTAGGGTCTTTGTTTTTCCTAAATAAATGTGGAGATTAAATGTGAAATTGTTACAATAAAAAACGTTTATATTAGTTTTATTAATCACGATTACAGAAAAAAAAAGTGCAAATATTTGTTTTAATCGATTGACAGCACTAGTTATTAGACATGACATCGGCGGTTTGAATGGCAGTGATAAGAGAAGATGGCTCTTCTCACCTGTCCATCCAGTGGAAGCCTGCCATTTCCAATCCAGCATCGCTATACCTCTTGGCCAATCCCTGGTACATCGGCTCCAAGGACCTCTCAGACTCAGACTGAACCATCACCCAGGATACAATCAGCCAGTTCTCATTCATGATGGCATAACTGGACATGACGCCAGATGCCAGCGTTACTTTTCTTGCAACTTTCCTGGTGTGGTCAGACCTGAACACCTGCCCAAAAGTGCCCTGGAGGAGTTTGGACATGGCTGGCTCTTGACGTCTGAACTCATCTAGTAGGCAATCGGTCAAGTAGAAGCCGGACACGGAGACTCCACACCAGCCATCTTGATCGTCATATGACCCAAAAGCACGTGGCGTGTTTTCCTTCCTCAGGAACTGCCCAATGGTCTTCTGTCCATGAATGCCGGCCTCAGCATCCCTGATGCTTTCTATGGCATGCAGGTATGCCAGGTGAGCTCGCTCATACTTGAGGTGCATGAGCTCATTCACCTGGTTTGCCATATCTGTTGGTGACTTGCCAGTGCGCCTCAGCTCATCCATCACAGACTTGCAGATGGCTTTCTTGTAGGTCAGGAATGCAGGCAGAAGATTGGTAAACCGCTTGGGAAGCTTCTGAAGCCATTGTGGATTGTCAGCAAACCAGTTCCTCCGACATGCTTTGCAGCAGAGTCGTGAGGACAAGATATAATACTGACCACTGGTGCCAACAATCACCCGAGGCCTGCCGACACCTGCAGAGACCACCTGAGGATGAGGACATCCATGCAGACATGGCAGAAGGTAATTGTTCCTCAACCTGACCATGATGTGACTCTCAGGCTTCCAGAAGAAAAATGGGTGGAGCTGGAAGAAGTTAGGGGATGGGAGGTCAGCCACCGTATCGATAAGTTCAGGTTGTGGAGGAAGACGCCACAATGAAATTGTGTTCCCTGGGTTATGCACAGAACGTGACCCAGGCCACAGCCCGAGATCCTGAAGCTCTATCTTCATCCACCGCTTTTGGTGTTGAGAACAGCTCCAGTTGCTCATGTCATGATCATGCCCTGGCAGGAGAACATGAATGGGTGGCTGAGCTGATGGAACTTGAATTTTTAAAAGAATAATGAATAAGGAAAAAAGAATGAACTGACCAGATTATTATTAAAGACTGCATAGTTAGAGTGGAAATGATGTAAATAAATAACAGAGAGAAGGTTTGAATAGCTCTGCTCCAAACCATCAGTATTTGTCTTTCCATTGCAAATGAAATGACTTAAAACAAGAATAAATGTCTGAAAGCGGGTTCAGAAAAACAAAAAATTCAAAGGGAAACAAGTTTTCATACACTTACAGACAGTTGTTCTTGTTTTAATCAGAAAATCACATTCTAAGACCTTAATTTGTTGAAGAGTAATTATTTTAAGACTAAAAAACCTTGGTAGAATTACACTCTTACCATGGGATGCTTCAGCTGTCTGTTGGACACTAAATGTAGTGGTTGCTGAAGAAGAGACATCATCTAAACATATAGATAAATAAAATTCTATGAGTACAATTGATTCAACACAACATTTGAACAATTTCCTCATGTCAGGTGCAATACAGCCTTAATACCTTTGCTACATTCCTCAAAAGTAACTGTCCTGGACACTCGAGAGCTGTCTGTGGTGCCACTGTTTACTGAAACAGGGTAATATTTATCTATTAACAATTGTTGATATAAGAGGTTAGGGATTATAAATATTAAACGGGATGCTATAAAGTTATAATGTGACTTTTATAATAAAATAAATCACAAAACCCAACATTAAACACACCAGTAGATGAACCAGTTATCTCCCCTTGTGTCGAACCTGATGTTTCTTTCACAAGAAACATCAACTCTTTAGGAATGGGCACAGGTTTTTGGGGGCAAAAGGGTGGTGCTATAAAAAGAAAAGATAAAACAGAGAAGAAAAAATATAAATACCATAGTAAGAGACAAACATTTAAATAAGATGGGCATAATTACAATACATTTACCATGAACTGGTGTCTCTCGTTGTTGCTTTTCAGCAGGTGATTTGCAGAAAGAAGCATAAGGTACTGCAGGATAAAAATGTAAATATATAAATGAGGCATATTAGGTTTCAAGACAAAAAAGCCTTACTTTCATCTTACTTTACATGCTTGTCTTTTGCCCGGTTTCACAGACAAGAATTAATGTTAGTCCCAGATTGGAGCTATAATAACTGAATATAACTGTATCTTAAGTATCTTAAAACATGTTAGTGCCATTGACTTGTCTCAATGAATAGTAATGTATTTTTCTATGACATTTTTATAAAGTTAAATATCATAACGTAAGCCAGGACTAGGCCTTAGTTAAGTTAAATCCTGCCTGTGAATCTGGGCCTTAGTGTTATACAATAAAATGGCATGAACAGGAGGTATGTGAACAAAACAAGCAAAAACATGCATTTATCATATTTTAGTTATATTTACACGTTAACTAAAGTGAATACTCACCCAGATTGTTGCTGGTATCAATTCATGAAGGGGGAATCAATTCATAGTCCCCTGGGACATTAAGTAAATTGCCAACGGCAAACACAATTTTAATGGAACAAGGCCGGAACATGGCCAGAACACTAAGAACAGAAGCATTTATGTTCAGTCCTGGAGAGCATTTAATTTCACAATTCAACAGAACTGTGCTCCAGTGCCAAACCTAATGCGTAAAAACCTCTATCTGTTTCCACAGACCGCCCCGACTCAGCTGCTGAGGATGATGGTGGTGGTGGCACTGGTGGTAATATTAAAAACATTTGTAAAACATTTGGGAGAAAACAAAACAGAAAACAATCAATCCATAACATGTAGTAGTCACAGAAATAAAATTATACTTACACTGCACCTGTAGCTTGGAGGGGGTGATTCTCAGCATTGCAGTCTCCAACTCAACATCGTCATCCATCTCTGTGTTGGAGAAAGACAAGAAACAATGGGTTGTAAAAAAAAACATTTTCACAGAATGGATTTCTTAAAATATAGCTCTGTGTTAACTGAAGTTCAATGTGTGAAATTAGCAATGTATGAGTAAAATGATAAGTTATGTTAACGTTTATATTAATTGACAAAATGTCAATATGTCCTTCTGAAGATCAAATGACAAAAATACACAAACTGACCCACAGGCTGAGTTATGACACAGGCATACAGATCAGCTCCTCCTGCTGCTGCTGCTTTTTCCGCAGGTATTGCTGCAGTTTGTGCATCCGTGTCCCTTGGACACAGCTTGCCCCCAATACAAAGGATGCATATCCATCAGACCTGCATTTCCAAATATTCTGCCATGTGCTCTTGGCACGAGCCCCGAAACCAACCAGTTGTTCATCCTCGGACGAGGCTGCTGGTGCAGCCGGGGTTCTCGACACATAGCTAAGAAGAGACTCAATTTCCTGAAAGCTGTGAGCATATCTGACAAATGACACAAGGTTGGTTTTGCTGTGTCCCTCTGCCATGAAGTCTCCGGCAGCCTCTTCCTGATGCAGGGTCTTCATCAGATATATGGTGTACCCCATGTCATTCTCAAGCAGCCACCGGAAGGACTTGTCCTTGTATTTTCCAAACTGGAGAATGTATTCGCCCAACACCTCTTTTTTGTCTGAGGCATCACCTCCTCTCTGGCGGACCACAGTCAGAGCGTTTTGTCTGACAAGGTCCTCCTTCATTAGTGCTGACTTGTCCTGCAGTGATGGGTTGTTTTTAATCAGCCTAGCCTCATCAGTTGGCTCCTGAAGGAGATACCCTAGAGGCCCCTTACGGAACACAACTTTGACTTTTCCAGGGAAAAACATGACTTTTTTGTGCATGTTGACCTTTAAGACAGAAAAAGTAAAAATTATATGTTGTCTGTACCTATATACATTGTAAGCAACCATACGATAAACATGTAAATAACACATCTGTACATTCATTTAAATAATTAAATGTTGTTTTTGTCTATATTTTTACTGTGTATATAGTGCATTATTATTATTATTATTATTATTTAATTGTCCTTTTTTCTATCTTAGTTTTATTGTTATCCATTTCATCTGTGTTTTTACCATGTGTATACTTTCTTCTGCGCTAGAACCTCCAGCTCCTGTTGGCAAGTCAAATTCCTTGTGCTCCTTCTGATTCTGATATAAACTCTGTACATATATTCTGTAATTTAATTACAGTTACTTATGATGTAGTTGATATAAATACTGTGTATAGACTGTGGAGCAATTATATGTAGCCTAATACATTAGATTTAACATCAACAAGTCTAACATCAAAATGCATGTTTTATGTTTTTCTCAGTTAAATAAAAAAGAACCATTTATTTCTATACGTATTACTTATTCGTTCACCCAAAAATGAACATTTTGTCATATAACTATTACAAAAGTTGAATAATGGTCATCAAATAATGGTCCAGCGGCCAGCCCATTCGTAATTTCGCTAGTAATCAACAAGTTAAAGATGACCGATAGTTCATTTGGCAAGCTCTCATAGGAGGAGCATTATGTGTGTTATCACGGGAAACACTAATCTGATTAGAAGAAGAAAAAAAAAGATTACACAACCGAAATAACAGATTGAGTAAAGCTAGTACAATGGCGTTATATAGCAACCACGGAGAAAAACGCTATATTTAAACAAAGAAACACAACACAAAAACTAAAATTAAAGTTATGCTCATTCATAATTAAGCGTGCAGATAATACTACAATGAATTAAATGGAAGGCGGCAGGATGAATGATGAGACGATTATGAAAGTAAGCCGGAGGTGCTGTGCCGAAATCTGTGACCTATCGAAATCTGTGACTAGAGGGCGCTGTTTCGTAATTATTCACGCGAGAACGTGCCTGGTGCACGTACACGTTATCGCGAGCGCGGAAGGGGAGTTTCTTAACTGTATATGACCGCCCACTCAGCGATAACGTCATGTTGCCTCGCGCGCTTGTGTGTTAGCAAAACTGAAAACAAATAACTTCACTGCTACACGTGAATGACGCGTGACGTCTGCATAGACGCTTCACGGCCACACGTGATTTACGTGACGTCTGCGTTACGTCAACGTCTCGTCTGCGGCTTGAATTCAATGCAATAAATAGCAGAATACAAAAACAGTTAAGACGTGGAGTGAGACGTTCAGTGAGACGAGTGTGTGCTGCAAAGTCATTTTTTAGGACCGTATGGAACGCCATACTTATGCGTGAAGCAGACTTCGGGGGAAACAGAAGCGCCGACTGAATAGTGCACAACATGCTCTTTCATTTAAAAGACAAGACCCGATTACATTCTGTATTAATCATGACAGTTTTTATGTTTGTTTTAAAATTCTTTTTGTTTTTTCCTCGGGCTATTTCTGTCTAAGGTTACTTATTTTACAAAGAATAACACGTTTTTTAAAACTTTTGATGACGTTACAAATACACTCTTGTGATGTCTAATCTCATCTATTTTACATCGTTAAAATCATTTGGACCTGAGGTTAACACCAGCTCACATAAAGCACCGTCACCGAATCTGATAATGCATCATAGCATATTTTAATGTATTGAAAATGTATTTGTTATTAAGTAATAATTTAGGATAGTATTTTAATTTCTAGTCAGGTCAGTAAAAAGATGCCAGAACAGCCTCTAGGGGGAGCTAATCCACAATTAAGATTTTAGCTTTACAAGATTAATTCTCGTCTTTTTGTAATCACGCGTCTAAATCCTACAGTGATTTGTTTGCCTTTAAATCTTTGAAAATGAACCCCGACTTATTCAAAGAAGTTGTTGATTTCATTTCTAAAAATGAATATCCAGCATCAGCAACAAAAGGTGAAAGGTTTGTGATCAAAAGAAGGGCAGCTAATTACATTCTTCAAGGTGAGTTGCTATCACGTGTGATTCATTTACTCACGAAATATTAATTTTCAGGTTACAGTCACTACAGACTTTGCAAATATGAAACATAATTGTAATATTAATCTAATGTGCAATGTGGTTTAGAAATGCATAACGGTATTCTAATTCTTTACTGGATGTGCATAACAACTTAACATAGCCTGTACTATCATATGTGGCTTAATAAAGACATTGATTATATGAAAGATATTAAAAATACCCCAAAAATTGTATATCCCTTCTCTGTTTAAAAAAACCTAATAGAAACTATCACAGAAATTCTAACGCTTTCCATTACAATGCCATTAGGAATCAATAGCTTTTGCATTAAAACTAGGGCTGTGCCGATAAACGATATCATATCGAATCGCGATAGAATGTATTTCAAAAACGATGATAAGCTATCGGCATTTTGACTCGATATGGATTAATCTTACAGTCTAACAGAACGCAGAAATAAACGCAACAACAGTCAGTCAGCGTGCAGCTTTATCATGCGCGTCAAAGTACAAAGTCCATTTCATACTGCACTTGGCAAAGAAAACTCGACATGAGGAGGAAAACATTACTGGAAGCGGAAACAAAGGTGAAACTAACCTCGAGTTGTCATCACGCGGTTTATCAAGTGTCTTATTTTTTTTCCGCAATCGCCGTTTAAACAAAACAAACTTGAGGCGCAATTGCAAGCGAGTTACTTCGAAACTCAAGCACAAACGTTTTTATATCCATCGTTAACATATCTGCTAACATGAGCTGGTGCATATGAAACAAACCGGCGCTGCCCTGTACAGATTAGAGATGTAATGAAGTGAGTTTGTGTGCACATTAAAATATTGAACCTTGTATGTAAGATGCTTGCATGATTAAAGAAATGTACTACATTTTATGTGAGATGTCTTTTTGAAAGACTAAGGTTCACTGAATGCATTGAATGAATCCCACTACTCCAGCAAGACATTATTGCAGCGTGATGTATGTGCGCAGGTGCTGAGCCAATAGCGTTCGAATGTACACAGTAACGGAGCCCTTTCATTGGTTGAATGTACTGAATGAACACTCCCTTTACTTAACGAGTCAATTGAGCCAAAATGAGACTGAATGAACTGGTACATGTTGTTTATGGCCTAATATCCTCTGTGTTGCAGCAGTGCATTAATTTAATTGAATTTTAACTGGTTAAAGGTTAACTTTTGTTAATAAACTGTATTTAAAATAGATTATTTTAAATACAGTTTTTAATTAAATATATATCGAAATAAATATCGTTATCGATCAATATAGAAAAAAACTATCAAGTTTACTTTTTTGCCATATCGCCCAGCCCTAATTAAAACCATTACAAAATACTTTTTGTAGTGTGTTTTGAGCATTATTCCAGTAGGATTTAATATACCACCAATAAAATCCATCACATAACAGTAGACACCATTATAGTTTCCATTCAAACCAATACAAATCCCTTCAAAACCATTAAACCATCACTACTTCTTTAATGGGTTCTATTGTTTTTTTAGCAGGGTTATATTGGAACTATATACTGTAACTTTTGTTTTATTAGGTATACTTATGTAAAGTTCAATTTCAAGTTTAATTTTCTATAATTTGTACAAACAGCTGCGAATAGTAAACAAAATTTTGAACTTTTAAACAGATAAAGAGCTGTACTTTATAAAAAATAAAGGCACAGCTAAGGAACTGAGACTGAAAGTCCTTTGTGGTTCTGAGGCTGCTGACCAGGTGTTCCAAGAATTCCACTGTAGTTCATTTGGAGCTCACTGTGGCCTAATTAAAACCAGGGATGCCATATCTGCAAGAGATACTACTGGCCTGGAATGACTTTAGACATAGATGGTTGGGTAGGTACAAACTTCTGACATTATGGCAAAAATTGTTCATTATACATTGCACATATGCTGTTTAACAGAATACACCGCATTAAAATCAATAATTTAAAGTAATTTTTTTACCTTTCCTCCAAATGTAGCTCACAAATGTGTGAATTCACATCAGATGGTATTTATTTGGTGGACTATACTGTTTGAAATATTTTGACAGCAATACTTTTGGATGATTAAAAACTGCATTGTCTGAGGTCTTTTAACACCTTCTATTCACTTAAATAGAAGGTGGGACAAAATACTAGTCACACTTTAGAATAGGGACAAATTCTCACTATTAACTATTAACAACGACTTTTGCGTCAGTAAACTTCTATTACTGCTTATAAGATAGTTATTAGGTTTAGGTATTGGGTAGAATTAAGGGATGTAGAATAAGGTATTGCAGAAAAGTGTTGTACACAAACAAATATGACACCAATATGCATGATAATAAGCAAGTAGTTAATGATGAATTTGTGTACCTTAATATAAAGTGAAACCAAAATACTATTAAATGATGAAGACAGACAGTACGTCGTCATGGGCACCATTTTTGTGTGAACTTTTGTTGGCTTTGACTTACAAAACTGTAATAACAGAATAATGTTTGTTATGCTGAAGGTCTCCAGTTGTGTAAAATGCCAGTCAAAAGGATGCGACATAAAGAAGACTGTGGAATACACCCCGGTACTGGTATGGAAAATTGATTAAAAATTTGGTGTCAAATCAATTTTTTAAGACTTTGCTACAGTTTTTAAACATTTTATGATGCAGTTCAATGTAGCTTGTCTGTACATTTCTAATTATGAAACATTTTGCCCAATATTTCTGTTTTTGTGTTTAAATAAATTGTATACTTTCTTTTATACATATTTAGGTCAATAGCCCTTTTGAGCTAGTAGGCATGGACCTTATAGGGAAGCTGAGCACTACTGAGGATGGACATCAGTACATCTGTGTAATGATAGACTATTTCACAAAGTGGCCCCAGGCATACCCTCTTAAATCAAAGTCAGCCAGTGAGGTCACTAAGTTCATAGTCAAGTTCTTCCATCAGTTCGAGGCCCCAAAAAGAATTTTAACGGATCAAGGAAAAAAATTTGTAAATGCTGTATGTACACATTTCGTTTGTTTTTTTATTTAAGTTTTAGTTTGTTTTTCATGGTATATATTATGATGCACAAAAGCGTATAATATAATATAATATAATCAGTAATTGTTGTCATTTCAGATAAACAGGGATGTGTTTGTGAAATTTTGGGTATTAAAAGGAGTTTGTGTGCCCCTTACCATCCCCAAACCAATGGATTAGTTGAGAAAATGAATGCAACAATACAGAGGTAATTGTTATTAGATGTCAAAAAACATGAGAGGTGCAGCCTATAATCCTATTGCTTCTGTTTTTTCTTATTCTTGTTTGCACTAAAACGTTCTGGGCAGCAAGAACAATAAAAAACTAAATATCAATATGTATATTATTTATTACTACTATTTTACCATAATACAGGGATCTCCAACCCTGCTCCTGGAGAACTACCTTCCTGCAGACTGTAGCTGTAACCCCGTTTCAAAAAATCTGCTTGTAATTATAAAGCAACCCTGAACATCTTGATTAGCTGCTTCAGCTGTGTTTGATTGGAATTGAAGCTAAAATCTGCAGGAAGGAGACCCCTGCCATAATATACAGTAATAAATGTTTTGTCTGAAAACCTAGGGCCCTGGGGAAACTTGTGAACAGCAAACCAAACACATGGGACCAGTATTTGGATGCAGTGATGTTTGGGCTCAGAACGAAAAAGCAAATCACAACCAAACACTCTCCGTTTTTCCTTATGTTTGGCAGAGAGGCCCGCTATCCCTCAGAAATCCCAGAGCACTACCAGGTTTGAGAAAGTACCAAGCTTTGTTATCTTAGTCCTGATTTCTGATCCAATATTTGAATAGTTAAAATTTGTTATTATGTGTAGGTTGGCACTGAGGTGGAGGAAGTGGTTGCAGAAGAGGAGGTCTTTTCCGGGATAAAACAACAGGAAAAAATATTTCAAGTTTTACGGAAACAAAATGTGGATGCAGCAGAGAAAAGAAAACAGGACAGCCGTGAAAAAATCCAGTGCACATACAACACTGGTGATCTTGTATGGAGACAGAATGTAAGATCACAGCAACGCAAAGGTGGAAAGCTGGATCCTGACTTCCTTGGACCCTTTACAGTGACAAAAGTTGAAGGGAAATCTGCTGACCTCGTGGATAGCTGCGGCAAAGTTCTCCCCAAGGTCAGCATAGACCATCTAAAACCCTACATAGAGGAGATGCCAAGAATTCCTCGTAAGATAAAGGCAAACAGAAAAGCTCATCACATCACCACAGCCTCCACCACTCTCTCCGCCTCTGCCGCCACCATCCCTGCCTCCACTACCACCAATGCCTCCACGATCTCATCTGCCTCCACTACCATCAATGCCTCCACGACCTCATCTACCACCGATGCCTCCATGACCTCATCTACCTCCACTACCACCGATGCCTCCACGACCTCATCTGCCACCATTACCACCAATGCCTCCACGACCTCATCTGCCTCCATTACCATCAATGCCTCCACGACCTCATCTACCTTCACTACCACCAATGCCTCCACGACCTCATCTAACGCCACTACCACCAATGCCTCCATGACCTCATCTGCTACCACTACCACCCTAGCCTCTAACATATCGCATGATACCATTGAAAGTTGTAAGTTTCCCAGAGTATAGAAGTTCATAAAAATGATCAGATCTTTATTTTAAGATATTTAATTTTAAAGACAAATATCTTTATATATCTGCAGACATAAGAGATGCTTGGAATGGGAAGGCTCCTCATGTTCTTGTGTCAAGAATTGGACCCTATGCAGTTTTTTTTGGGGACATAGCAAGAACTGCCCCAAATCAAGAATTAGAGGATTCGGTAAGAACTGACACGTAAAGAGGATAAATGACACCACGTAACAGCTCTTTTGATGTGAGAGTTGATCAGAGAATTTTTTAGCTTATTGTCAAGTTAACGGTTTACTATTTAATTTTGCACTCTGGCTATTAATAAACACCGCATGCGTCCTGTGGAAAAACATTGTAGCCAGAGCTACGTCTCTCTGTTTATGTTCATTTCGAGTCGCACAGCTACTGGGCTACTCAACAGTGGTTGGCATGGAGGTTTGTTTACTGTTGTGATCCAGGATAAGACAAAAAAGTTTTTGAAAATGGAGTCATTATTTGCTCACCTATTAAATTTATTTAGTCCTTTTTAAATGACCATTTTTTCATCCACATCATTTAGTTTTCCTGACAATTCAGTTTTAACATTTTAGCATATACATGTTATCCATGCATGACATGCACTTTTTATTCCAAGGTTATGAATTCATATTTGCTAATTCTTGCGAGACGATACAACGAGACCCATCTGGAGGAGGCACTCTCTATAGATTCGTTTGAAATGTCCCAAATCTGGAAAAATGAAAAGACCAAATTGAAGGTAAGAGATATGCATGTTTGCATGTAACTGTAATGAAACCAACAAATAATAATATTATTTTATGGTGAGTGCAGTACGTCATGTACAGTTTATGTTTCAGATTGATCCTATGAGGTTCAACATTATTTAGGGTTTTATAAACCAACACCATCACTGGATGCTCATGGTGAGATTTGAAAAACAAAGAAGTAATAAATTATCCACACTTTTTAGTATAAAGATGATAATGGACCAAAGGTTGTTATGTGACAGTTCAGTGTGTGTTGTGTTTTACCATTTTAGATCATTTTCCCAAAACAAAAGAGAGCAATTCTGCTGGATCCTTTCAAAGCAACTCCCCGGAAACTAAGAAGATGCCTAGAGTCCACAAGGTACTGTTGGTGTCAGTATTACAGTTTTTTAAATTTGCTTTAGTACAATTCCTATACAGTTCGACTTGTGAGCTAACCAGTTGTCATTACCAGGTAAAACAATAGGTACAATGGTAGTATTACTTGTGTTTATTAAGCTTTTACATGTAGTATGTGGAAATTGTACTACAGCAAATAAATAATGTAACCAATATTAGCTGTATATATTAACTATATACTGTATATACTGTTCTTAACACGATTTACAGTTTTTCTCAATCTCTTTGGCTCATTTTTCGAATCAGACTTAACATTCTCTAAAATGTTTAGATTCTTTTCACAATGGCAGTCATGTGAAAATTATAGTTATATACAAATTTTATTTTAATTAACTTTATGACACTGACTGTTTACTCCAATATACAAAAATGTTTACAAAGCTTACAGTAGGTAAAATTTTAATAGGAATAATCAGTATTGTAGTACTCAGAAAAAGATTTACAGTGTACAATACATTTATTTTGTAGACATGTGTTTTATGTAAACTTAAAAATTATACAGTTTTAATTTTTAAAAGATTTTACCAGTCATTACGCAAAAATATTTGATGTCAAAATGCTGCACCAATGAGCATCAAGTAGTCCTGTAGGTGAAAAAAAGTGCACTTCCATAATGTACTTAAAGTGCTCTGTTTTCACACACTAATATGGTACTTAATATACTCAAAATTAATCTTTAGTATTTCTTAAAATAATCTTAAATCCATCTAAGTGTACTCAACTGTGCTATTTTGAGACACCATGTAAATGAACTAAAATATGCTTTTAACATACTATCTCTGTATTTATTTGTTGTACTTGAAGTAAACTTGAAAACACTATTATATGAAAGATGGGTTCAAGTGGTAACTGAATACATTTTTAAATACAGAGATAGTATGTTAAAAGTATATTTTAGTTCATTTTCATGGTGTTTCAAAATAGCACTGTTGAGTACACTTACATGGGTATAAGATTACTTAGATGGGTATATAGAAGAGTACTAATGATGTACACTCACCTAAAGGATTATTAGGAACACCTGTTCAATTTCTCATTAATGCAATTATCTAATCAACCAATCACATGGCAGTTGCTTCAATGCATTTAGGGGTGTGGTCCTGGTCAAGACAATCTCCTGAACTCCAAACTGAATGTCAGAATGGGAAAGAAAGGTGATTTAAGCAATTTTGAGCGTGGCATGGTTGTTGGTGCCAGACGGGCCGGTCTGAGTATTTCACAATCTGCTCAGTTACTGGGATTTTCACGCACAACCATTTCTAGGGTTTACAAAGAATGGTGTGAAAAGGGAAAAACATCCAGTATGCGGCAGTCCTGTGGGCGAAAATGCCTTGTTGATGCTAGAGGTCAGAGGAGAATGGGCCGACTGATTCAAGCTGATAGAAGAGCAACTTTGACTGAAATAACCACTCGTTACAACCGAGGTATGCAGCAAAGCATTTGTGAAGCCACAACACGCACAACCTTGAGGCAGATGGGCTACAACAGCAGAAGACCCCACCGGGTACCACTCATCTCCACTACAAATAGGAAAAAGAGGCTACAATTTGCACGAGCTCACCAAAATTGGACAGTTGAAGACTGGAAAAATGTTGCCTGGTCTGATGAGTCTCGATTTCTGTTGAGACATTCAAATGGTAGAGTCAGAATTTGGCGTAAACAGAATGAGAACATGGATCCATCATGCCTTGTTACCACTGTGCAGGCTGGTGGTGGTGGTGTAATGGTGTGGGGGATGTTTTCTTGGCACACTTTAGGCCCCTTAGTGCCAATTGGGCATCGTTTAAATGCCACGGCCTACCTGAGCATTGTTTCTGACCATGTCCATCCCTTTATGACCACCATGTACCCATCCTCTAATGGCTACTTCCAGCAGGATAATGCACCATGTCACAAAGCTCGAATCATTTCAAATTGGTTTCTTGAACATGACAATGAGTTCACTGTACTAGAATGGCCCCCACAGTCACCAGATCTCAACCCGATAGAACATCTTTGGGATGTGGTGGAACGGGAGCTTCGTGCCCTGGATGTGCATCCCACAAATCTCCATCAACTGCAAGATGCTATCCTATCAATATGGGCCAACATTTCTAAAGAATGCTTTCAGCACCTTGTTGAATCAATGCCACGTAGAATTAAGGCAGTTCTGAAGGCGAAAGGGGGTCAAACACCGTATTAGTATGGTGTTCCTAATAATCCTTTAGTTGAGTGTATTTCTGGCAGACAGATTTATACATAAACAGACAGTTACATTTTAATGTGCTTGTGTGTGTGCTTAACATGTTTATATTTTTTATTCAGTTTGCCGAAAAGGTTCTCTGTAATGAGACTGCTGACCAAATTGAATTCCCTTCAAGTAAAGAAGACCTAGATGAGTACAGGAAGGAGATAGCACGCACAGTTCTTGCAGAGACAGGTTTTATTCTTTGGTTGACCACAGATTTTTGTAATTTTTAAAAAAATTGACACATTTGAACATTCACATTTTCCCTCAGTTATTATTAATAATATTTTTAGGTTACAGTATCACATTCCACATCGCTTTTTAAATATTTAATATATTTTTTGCTTGAGTGTTACAGTAAACTGTTTTGAAAAAACTGGGTATCTAAACTACACTGTAAAAAATGTAGACGTAAAAAAATGGTGAAATGCATGGCAGCACAGGGTGCCAAAGGTTTACCATTAACAGAAATAACGCTACACCCTGAACTGAGGTAACGTGTTTAAACTGTGAACATAAGAAAACATGTGTCTACCATACAATAAAATAACACGTTTTCACTGTAGTACCAAATGATTTGTCTGTTAAAATGGTTGAATTTATAAAATGGTAAAATGAAAAAGCAACAGTATTCAAACTTTAAAAGTACACTGACAAAGCTTTATGTGTGTGATTTACTACTTTTAAACAAGTTGTTAATTGAGTTGTTTACACAACTGCTAATATTATTCTATTTTCTTTAATTGTGTACAAAGCAAGCAAAGACTTTGAGGTGATAGACTGCACAACCACATGAAAACTCAAAAGTGGACAGACCATAGAGCTTTAGCTCTCTTATACAGAGATGTGCTCTGTGTCTTATACACAAACACAAAACACCATCAGGGTAACACACGTTACGTGAAAATGATCATATAAACATTAACTAAACAACTTATAATGTTAAAAACACTCACATGTACACAGCTGCTAAAACAAATATATAAAGAAATAAAGAAATATATAAAGTGATGAATGAAATATGACATGTTGTGCAGAGTTAAACAGGGAATTGTGGGAAAGTCCTTCACAGTTTTTCACAGTATATGTGAAGGTTATTTACAGTTTAATTTTACAAAGATGTTTCTGTAAAGAAATAGTGAAGTGCACGGCAGCACAGGGTGCCAAACATTGACCATCAACAGAAATAACGTATGTACACTGTGAACTGAAGTGACGTGATCTGAACAAACTGACTGTGAAATTAACAGAGAAATTCTGTAGTTCTGACACAAGTGTTCTGACAACCAGTGTTTTCTGTGAGAAATCCTCATTAAACTCTACAAACACCATCACCACCTTCACTTATTACATCACCACCTTCACTTTATTTCTATTGTGCGTTTACAAAAGATCTTATTGACAATTAACACAAGTTTAGACGTTGACGGTTGTTGTTTAGTCACCATTATGCTGATCAGTGTTTGCTTTACTTGGGCTCTTGACTCTTTGCTTTTACCTTCAGGCTTACTTTAGCTTTTATGGCTGATAAAAGCTGAGAGAAAGTGATTTCATGTTCTTTCTGATGGTGAGAGTCGTCATCTATTGGCCTGTCTCCATTCATGTATTCATTGGTTACAAGTGCTTTCATGAAGCTCGCAGACATTACAGTGTTAAGTGATATTATGAAGGACTTTAAAACACATCATGCACATTAAAAATGTCAAAACCATGAGATACGCAGACATCAAGATTCAGCCTGTTCATCTCAACAATGGTGATAACTAACAAACTATTCAGATAAACGCAATGCATTCTGGGTACCATCATAGTTCAAAACTCATCCATGATTCCCAGCATGCATTGCAACATGAAGCTTTTCATTTAATGTCACCACTGTTCAGATTCATACATTGATTATTCATGTCTATGTGTGAAAAACCAGCTCCCGTAATTTAATGTAAATTATGTTTTCTAAATCTGTTCATATGAATGTTATCACAAGAAATCTGTGCTTTGAGCCAAATCTTTTTCACACAGATATACAAAAACCCAACAAAAATATGAATCACGTAATACCAACACTCAACTAGATGACGATTCACATCATCATCATCATCATCAACCAGACAAATAAATCTGATCACTTTTGAGTGTCCTTCATTTTCCAGTCCAAAGAGAGATCACAGCATATCAGATCAAGGGGAAGAGCCCAACTAAAGTAAACACTGATCACATTAATGGTGACTTTAATAACAATGAAACATCAAGTCATTCATGTTCTGCAGCATGTTGATTTGTGAAAGTCCCTGTGAAGCAGAAGTGGTGATTGTCTTCAGTTTTCTGACATATTTCACAATGAAACTTAATATTGAATGAGGAAGAATAGTGGGTGTGGCTCATGTTTTCTACTGTGATGATTGGATGAATAAAAACAACATGTTCTGCTCAAGCCGTCAAACTCACTTCATCAGAGAAAGATCACCACTAGAGGACAGAAGTGCATTTTCAGATTTCATGATCATTACTTTTGTTTAAAAGAAAACATCAGTTTTTTTCAGTAACATGGAAAAATGTCAATTTGGTGTAAATGTATGGCGTTTTATGGAATTTTACTATTTTAATAAAAAAATGTGAAAATACTGTTACGTTACACTGCATTTTACCTGTAAAAATACATTTATTTTTTACAGTGTATAGATAGCATCTAATTAATATTTACATTTATCACAAAGAACTGTGAAGTCTACATGGTGTAAATAGAATATATAAGGCAACTAGTACATTTAGCCGCTGCTAAATTCAACTGGGAAATTATAGACTATATTTGGTGTCAATATGTGTTTTTTAAATAATTTTTACAGTTATGATAAAAATGTGATATGGCTGTGAAATTCTAATGGATTTTTCAGTAAAAATACACTTTATCCAACTCTGACAAGAAAATAAACATGAACATTTTTTAAAGGACATGTCAGGTTAACAATACACAACAATGACTTTAATTTAAAGGAAATAGAGTGTTTTTTCCAGTAACACATTTAATCAGTTAAAGAACAGGAGAAATGTACATTCCAGGTAGTCAGTAGTATTATATAATGCGGCTGGTTGACCCGATTTACATAGTGTCAAAATGATTGACAGGTATGATTGATGGGGTCATTGACCTTTAAAGAGGGGGGAGGGGTGAATTACTTCCGGACCACCCACGTTGCGAGGGACCGCCCACTTGCTTTGACCTTTGACCGTATCCGCCCCTTAGTGTGGTACGCCCACGTCGCGTTGAACTTTTGACCGTGCCCTCACGTCCCATTTTTCCGGGGTATGTTTTAGGGCATGTTTTAGGATGTATTGCTACATATCTTTAGCATGAATGAAAATATGTAATTTAAAGGAGATGATGAGATCATTATTAATACGCAATCATTGGTTATTTAAGCAGCGTTTAAAAATAATAATGAATAAGACAACAACTACACAAACACTGTTTGAATAAACAAACAGGTTTAAATGAATAATCATGTGATTAAATAAATAAATAAAGCATCTATTAAATAAGTAAAGAAG
The DNA here is from genome assembly GCF_024868665.1 of Triplophysa rosa. Classification (NCBI taxonomy): domain Eukaryota; kingdom Metazoa; phylum Chordata; class Actinopteri; order Cypriniformes; family Nemacheilidae; genus Triplophysa; species Triplophysa rosa. Next base: position 19,499,819 of record NC_079895.1, read on the forward strand.
TAATTATACAATGTATTCAATATATGAGAGAGGAAAGGCAGAGAGGCCATGCAGATTACCTTGTTTTTCAGAGTTTTCACCCAGTCT
>NC_079895.1:19500005-19534368 GCF_024868665.1 Triplophysa rosa
CAGACTCAATCCTGTCACATATCACAACTACGGAGTGCTTTCAATGTTTAATTTAGGCTTCAGACATATACACGTACTTACAAGCACAAAATACATTTAGAGATTGTCTATAGCGGCAATAACAATCTACTCAAATGTAATTTTACGGATGTGTTTATTCACATCAGACACAGTATCTGCAATGCAAGCAATTGTTAAGATCACTCAATTCTTCTACCAGGTCACAAGGCACTTACGTTTGTGTTTTTAAAGAGTACATTCCTCGAGATCATAAAAACTACATTTCATGAAGTGTTTAATTTTGCCGTGTTTGAATGTAAGCAATCTGCCAAGTTGTAAATCCGAAGGTGAACGAATAACAAAGTTATTAGCTTATAAAAAAGGTAATCGACTCTGAATCACGCGAACAAGCCATGACCTGTCCGAATCTTTAACCACAATGTACCTACGTCACTAGAAAAATCCCCGCCTACTGACTGCGAAAATTTAACTCTCTCCTCCCCAAACACTGTACTAGCTCGTTCGTGACGTGTGCATCATGTCTAAGAGAAGCTGTGTTCTATGTAGTGAAACTAAGTCAGTCTTATTTTCACTACCAAAGGAAGAACTTCTGAGGAAAAAATGGTTACTATTTATTTTTCAAACGACACCAAAGGAGTATAAACCGAACGTTTTACTTTGCGCGCGTCATTTTACCGAAGATTGCTTCATCAATCTTGGCGCCTTTACTGCAGGATACATTAAACGTCTTTCCTTAAAAGATGTTGCAATACCAACTTTATTTGGACCTGTAAGCTCCACCGAATCACAACCTGTAAGTGTGACTTTATTTTTGTCTTTACTTAAAATTCAATTTGTGTGACGTTATCTCATGTCTGTGTTTAGCTAACGTTACCGTTATTTTTGGGGTTGTTACTGTTTGTTTACCTAACGTTAGCTATAAACTCGTTGCGCTAATGTAAGTGTTCAACCATATTAACTCGCAAAGTCTTTATTTCAAGAACTGCGTGGTGTACTATAGTTATAATAACATCTGAAGATACGAACTGCGGTCAAGCCAGCCGCGGTTTGAAAATACACGGTCAAGCCAGCCGCCGTTTAGGTTCAGATGCGCGCTTATTGAGTGGTTTACGGTACATTACGGAAACACCGCTTGTAAAGCTTTATTTAAATGTAGATGATCCGCGTCTCTTGTCAATAACATATTTCTTGTTTTACGTTTAGAATATCTCGTTTTTGTCGTAATTTATGCAGGTTTTTTTCTCCGAATGTTTGCATTATGATTGCTGTAACGTTATATTGTGAAACCAATGTCTCTGTCTGTATCTTAAATATGTATTATTTTAATGCCTTCTAGACCTTTGTCCTGCAAATAAAACTGTTTATGCAGTTTGCAATTACAGTACCCATGGATTTGAACAGATTTAATTACAGTATGTTTTTTGAAAGCATTTTGTTTGAAAAATATTATTCCAATATAATTGACTATACAAACATTATTTCTCATAAGTAGAAAAAACTGATGGTGGGTTTCTATAGGGGCCATCCCACACTATATGCACACCATATATGGACTTATTTTACTGTAGCGATTTTGGAGAAATACACATTTCTCCACTTCAAATGCCTATAGAAACATTATTTCTAATAAGTAGAAAAAACTGATGATGGATTTCTGTAGGGGCCATCCCACACTATATGCACACCATATATGGATTATTTTACTGTAGCGTTTTGGAGAAATACACATTTCCTTTTTACATCTGATAATAAACTTCTAATCGATTTTGAAGAACGTCTCAGTACAAATTTTTGAACATGCAGGACTGCCTTTAAAGTCCAACAATACATACCCCATGTAGACGGAGCAGCGAGAGATGAACTACAGTGCACCTTCTTGTCTGTACAGTACATGGTGCGTGTGTACGTGCGTGCAGTCAGCGGACATGAGAGATGCGCGTCAGTCAGCAGAGACTTGCGGTCCGGTGGACCCACATGCGAGTATAAACGAGCCGTGAAAGACAGGCTGTGCGCGCGCACGTTTACATGTTTACTCGCGGTTTTGAGTATACTGACGGCTGTGACGTTCTTGCCCGCATCACGGGCAACAGAAGATCGGCTTGGAATCGGCGAGACGTGAGACTGACCGGCAGGTCACCGGTGGGGCCGATAATACGAAAAACCGGCCGATTCCGATCTCTGGCCGGTCAATCGGTGCACCTCTACTTTAAAAGCAACAAATGTTGTGTTAATTTGTAAAGATTATCTTAATAGACAAAAAGTGTAAGTATCATAAACTTTTGTTAATCACAGAGCTGATTTTTTGCGATCTTCCAAAAGTCTATGGGAAAAATGCATAGCTTTCGGCTGAGGGAACCAGTGCGGGTTGGCCTACAAAAAGTAATCTCTGAGGTACTCTATACTGAAATTATTTTATACTAAATAAGATTGATTCAGACCTTCTCTCTGTCACTGAGTGCTGTGAACTTTTTCTTTTCTTCCTCCTCCTGCTGTTTCTTTAGTTTCTCTTCTTTCTGTTCTTTCTCCTTTTGTTTCCGCGCTACTTTTTGGGCTTTCTTCTTCTCAGCCTTTTTAGATTCTATTTCTTCAGTCAGTGGTCCTGGAACCTTAAAATACAATCGAGAATAAAATATACAGCAATGATCTTCAAAACATTTCCTGGAAGTTTGTTGAGAGAATGCATGTGCAAAAAGTAGCTACTAAAGGATGTAAAATTTACAACGTAACATTTTCGATTACTAGTTTTATCCACCATTTAAAACTGTGTAAAGATAATAGTAAAGAACAGTAATGGTGTGTCCAACATTAGGCTTATGCCATTAAATGAAAGTTTTGTTTATAACCAATACTAACAAAAATAATTATGTACCTGTGCTTTAGTGTAGTCATACTTATGAGGGTGCTCAGCCATGTATTTTCTGAAAATGTTTCGGGTATCTTTTTCGGGAGCGACGAAATATGGAGTCTGTCCTTTCTTATCCCTGAAAAAAACCTCTATTTACTATCGAAAGACTCATGAAATATCATGTAGTAGATTTATCTAAGCTTCAATTCTACATGTGCGTACTTGTTTGCTGGATCACTCCCTGCATCCAATAACAGTCTGATGACAGATTTCTGTGCAGCTGCGGATGCCACGTGCAATAAAGTGAAGCCCGCTGAGTCTATGGGCTTGTTGAGAAGGCATGAAACATTGGTGGTGTCTGAGGTAGATTTCTCTCGAGTATCCCTCTCAATTCCTTTCTCCTGATCTTCTGAAAGTTGCATAAGTGTGTACAAGGTTTTGATATCCCCAGTTTTACAGGCGGTATACAGCGCATCCCTCAAACTGTATTCCCATGAGTCATCCACTTCATCTAAGAAGAAAGTTAATGTATATGATTATTATCCTTAAAGGTCCCATTTCTACTTAAAGCAGGGCTCGACATTTGTTGAATGTTTTGTATGGGCAAGTGAGAGAGAATTTTACTTGCCAGACCGGACAAGTAACTTGAAAAAATTAAATAAAACACTGTCTGTGGTAGGAATAAATAAGCCAGTGTAGCTCGCGTGCGATTCATTTGGTCAGGAGCATTAGATAGAGCTAAGTATTTGTGTGAAGTGTGTTTGTTTGTGTGTGACATCAATCAATGGCACAACGCTATTTTACTTAGTTTGTCTATTATGCGAGTTTTCCGGCTGCATTGAGTCCATATAACTAGATGCAGACTGGCGGACGGGGAATCCTGTTATTTAAATATGTCATCTGGCTGTTCTGCATGTCTGAATGAAGGAACTACACAGTTTAAAGTGCTAGACGCGTGACGCTTGTGGATTTGTCTGCGTCTGCACTGAATGAGGATATAAACACATGAACGCCATCTACAGAGTTGCTCTGAGAGTTTATTTCACAAGCATTTTACTGTTTGAGTAAATCTATCACACACACACACACACACTAAGTTGGTGTTTACATTAGCCCGTTGTCATACGAAAACGGCGTTTTAAACAAAAACGATCGTTGTTTATACTGCCATTTCCACATGCGTTCTAAAAGAAATCTGCGTTTACACTAAACTACTGAAAACGCATGTCACATGACCATTCAGACACGCTGGGCATGTCCAAACAAATATAAACAGTTGTATGGGCATACAAAAGTTGGTTGTTGATGACAGTTGGTTACTAGTCACAAGCCACAAAGTACAAAATGAGCATGATGGCGATTAAAAGCAAAGACGTCTTCGTGTGGATAACGTTAGATGAGGTAATCCATGTTATTAGGCTTGTTTGATTTCATCCGGCGCCACTCAGACCGATCGACAGATGACATCGCAGTACTCAGTGAGCTATTTAAAAGCATACGGCTCTCGATTCTCTCTCGCGTTGCTGTAATGTCACCATGTCGATGTACGCAGCGCAGATTGAAGTTAAACAAGCCTGTTGTTTACACTGTCCTTGCGAGGCTGGTCATTGTCGCCTTCAGGCAGCGTAATGGCTCATATGACATGGCTTAACGAATCAGGGAAGCAAACGCAATGATACAGATGACCCAATCAGTAAGCGATTGTGGGCAACCACGTCTGCGTATTCTAAGTCTCTGTTTTCGTCCATTTACATAGAAACGCAAGCCCTGAGTTTTCAAACTAAAAAGGGGTCTGCAGTAGGGTTGGGCGATGTTTTCCAAATTGGCATCGGACAATGGCTACAGTGAAACATTGCAATGGCAGTGGTGTGAAGTATTGGAGTAAATGTAATTAGTTACTGTACTTAAGTATCTGTTTGGCTACTTTGTAGTTGTACTGAGTATTAAAGATATTAGCAACTTTTACTCTCTACTTGACTACATTTTTGAACAAGTACAGTATATGTACTCTTTACTCCACTACATTTGTAATGACTAATGCAATTACACATTACATTTTGCATGGCACCTATCTTTTTTTTGCAGCAGTTTAATTTTGCTACAGAAGAATTAACATTGACATTTAAAGGGCATTGAAGGTACTTCTTGTGAATTTTGCCCTTACTTCTTTATGTGAATACGAGTGCATTATCAGGTAGTTGACAATCGCTGGCTTTGACCTTTTAATTTACCTAACATTATTTTATTTATCCGTTATATTGAAAAGACCTTTTTGAAGAATGTTGGCTTACTTATGAGCACTTGAGCTTAAATGAGACTTGGGTGTTTGTAATAGATGTAGGTTATGGTGTCGACCATGATTTGTTGCAATTTTGAGGTCACTTCCTGTTTGCTGAGAGCGCGTGGTTTGAGTCGGAGCTCTTTCAAATTTATTCTTAATACATCGTTTATTCTTGTTATATCTTAAGACTTGTGTTTTAAATTGTTATCCTCCGAGGGTAAAACATATCCTTAAATATATCCCATACCAAAATCGTATTTAAACGCACAGATAATTTATTTTTATCGGATCACTCGCTATTAGCCTCAGGCTGTTAGCATTCCCAGCCTGCCTGCTTACTGCTAAACACACTGTTCTCATTATTAAATCACTGATGGCTAATGTTTCAGATGTGTCTGTACCTCTGTGTGCAGATGAGGAAACGATCGCACTTCAGTCGGAACTGGAGGCTGTGGAGAAGCAGATCCAGCATCTACTAGAGAAGCAGTCACGGCTGCGAGAACGAAAAACGGCGCTGGAAACATCCAGAGCCGACGCTCGCAAATCCGCGGTAAGTTTTCATCGCGATTTTAATACTCCTTCCACTTCTACTCCGCGTGTTTCTCTGCACAGAGCCCAGGCTTCGAGAACACGGTCAGCCCAAATGAACTTCACTCCTGCACCGGCACAACCACGGCGAAAGGCGCGAGCCAGGACTGGAGCGATGACCCAACCGCCGCCACCGGTCTTCGAGATGCCGACCAGGAACCGCTTTGCCGCCCTCTGCGAGACGGAATGCAACGCTGTGGTCATCGGAGACTCAATCGTCCGGAACGTACGCGCTTCCTCCACTAAAGGTAAGGTGCACACTCATTGTTTTCCTGGCGCCCGTGTTCTTGATGTCTCTGCGCAGGTACCTGCGATCCTGAAGGACGATGCTAACGTCGGAGCTGTCGTGCTGCACGCGGGGGCGAATGACGTCAGGATGAGGCAGTCGGAGATCCTGAAGAGGGACTTCAGGAGTCTGATCGAGACGGTACGCAACGCATCGCCCACAGCGAGGATCATCGTATCAGGGCCGCTTCCTACCTACCGACGAGGGAATGAAAAGTTCAGTAGACTATTTGCTCTAAATAAATGGTTGATGTCATGGTGTATTGAACAGAAGCTGCTCTTTGTTGATAATTTTGATCTGTTCTGGGAGCGACCTAGGCTCTTCCGCCCTGACGGCCTGCACCCCAGCAGCATCGGAGCGGTTCTTCTGTCTGACAACATCTCAAAGACGCTACGCACCGCTTGACTACGTCTCCCAGCGGTAAGTCAAAACTTTAACCATAGTCTGTGTTCCTCCCACTCATCTGTTATAAATGTTACTGCTTCCAAATGCATAGAGACTGTGTCTGTCCCCCGAATAATACTACAAAATAACAAAATAGCCAAATCTCAGAGAAAAAATCTAATCGTGATTAAACCTGAGGACAATGTAATAAACGACCAAAACAAACTCATAAAGTTCGGCCTACTAAATATTAGATCACTAAATTCAAAAGCAGTTATTGTAAATGAAATGATCACAGACAACAATTTTGATATGCTTTGCCTTACCGAAACCTGGCTTAAACCAAATGATTATTACGGTCTAAATGAGTGTACACCACCAAGCTACTGTTATATGCATGAGCCACGTGCGGTTGGTCGAGGTGGCGGTGTCGCAACAATTTTTAGAGACTTTCTTACTGTAACTCAGAGAACGGAGCATAAATTTAAATCATTTGAAGTGCTTGCGTTGAACATAATTGTTCCAATTGACAGTAAAAAACCATTGCTTTCTTGTACGTTGGCTACAGTGTATAGACCCCCTGGTCCCTACACTGATTTTCTGAAAGAGTTTGCGGACTTCCTATCGGACCTATTGGTTAACGTTGATAAAGTACTAATTGTCGGAGACTTTAATATCCACGTAGATAGTGCTAACGATGCATTAGCAGTGGCGTTTACAGAGCTATTACACTCTTTTGGAGTAACACAACACATCAATGGACCCACTCATCGATTTAATCATACACTAGACTTGATTATATCTCACGGAGCCGATCTAACCAATATAGATATTATACCTCAAAGCGACGATGTCACTGATCACTATCTTATAACATGTACACTGCGCACTGCAGAAATCAGCCGTTTAACTCGTTATCGACAGGGTAGAACAATTACCTCGACTACTAAAGATAGTTTCACAAAGAGCTTGCCAGATCTGACTCCTTTAATAACCATACCAATAAATATAGAATCGCTCGATGACATGACCAGCAAATTGGGCACTATTTTCTCTAATACATTAGAAGCTGTCGCACCTATGAAGTCAAAAAAGATTAATGAGAAAAACGCAGCACCATGGTACAATAGCACCACTCGCGCCCTTAAAAGAGAAACACGTAAACTGGAGCGCAAATGGAAACAAACCCAATTAGAGGTCTTTAAAATTGCGTGGAAAGAGAGTGCAAACTGTTATAAAAAGGCACTAAAAGCAGCAAAGGCCGAGCACCTCCGTAACCTCATAGAAACTAACAAAAACAATCCAAGGTTTTTATTTAGTACAGTTGCTAAACTAACAAATAAACAGACTTCACCTGACCTGGGTATTCCGCCGCACCTTGGTAGCAATGATTTCATGAATTTTTTTACAGAGAAAATCGAAAACATACGAGACAAAATAGTAAAATCTCAACCTCCAAGTCTGTCCTATAAATTAGTACCAACCATCGCCCCAAAAGAAAGGCTACAGTGTTTTTCACCTATAAAACAGGAAGATTTAATTAAACTTATTGCAACATCTAAACCTACAACTTGCTTATTAGACCCCATACCAACTAAATTATTAAAAGAGTTATTACCCGTTGCAATTGAGCCCATTTATAACATTATCAACTCGTCAATTAATCTAGGCCATGTCCCAGGAGCCTTTAAACTGGCCGTCATTAAGCCTCTTATCAAGAAACCAAACTTAGACCCCAATGAACTAGGAAACTATAGACCGATTTCAAATCTCCCTTTCCTGTCTAAAATACTAGAAAAAGTAGTGTCCACTCAGTTGTGCTCTTTCTTACAAAATAATGACATACACGAAAAATTCCAGTCAGGTTTTAGACCGCATCATAGTACTGAAACTGCACTCGTTAAAATTACAAACGACCTGCTCATAGCATCAGATAAAGGTAACATCTCACTCCTAGTCCTGCTCGACCTTAGTGCTGCGTTCGATACTGTAGACCATAAAATACTTCTAGATCGCTTACACAATTATACCGGTATTCAGGGACAGGCACTACAATGGTTCAGATCTTACTTATCAGACCGACATCAATTTGTCCATTTAAATGGGGAATCATCAAATCTAACGCAAGTAAATTATGGATTACCTCAGGGATCGGTTTTAGGACCCTTGCTATTCTCCATATACATGCTGCCCCTTGGAAACATTATTAGAAAACATGGAATTAGCTTCCACTGTTATGCAGATGATACTCAGCTATATATCTCATCAAGACCAGATGATTCCTTCCAACTATCCAAATTGGCAGAGTGCATCGACGATATAAAGCATTGGATGACTTGTAATTTCCTTCTTTTAAATTCTAATAAAACAGAAATATTACTTATCGGACCAAAGACACGTGAGCAGAATATTTCGGATTATGACCTGCAAGTTGAAGGCTGCACTGTTACTCCAACAAATACAGTTAAAGACCTTGGCGTTATATTAGACAGCAACCTGTCATTTAAAAATCACATCTCAAATGTCACAAAAACAGCCTTCTTCCACCTTAGAAATGTTGCCAAACTGCGAAATATTTTATGTGTGGCTGATGCAGAGAAGCTCATTCATGCATTTGTGACCTCAAGACTTGATTACTGTAATGCACTGCTTAGTGGTTGTCCTGCATCATCAATAAACAAACTACAGTTAGTTCAGAACGCAGCTGCCAGAGTTCTAACCAGGTCCAGAAAATACGATCACATAACCCCAATGTTATCAACCCTTCACTGGTTACCCATTAAGTATCGTATTGACTTTAAAGTTCTTTTAATTACTTATAAAGCCTTAAACGGTTTAGCCCCTACCTACATAACAGAGCTTCTACCACACTACAACCCATCACGCTCTCTAAGATCTCAAAACTCCAGACTTTTGATAACACCTAGAATAACTAAATCCACCAAAGGGGGTAGAGCTTTCTCATACGTAGCACCTAAACTCTGGAATAGCCTCCCCGATACTATTCGAGGGTCAGACACACTCTCCCAATTTAAATCTAGATTAAAGACACATCTTTTCAGCCAAGCATTCACTAATACATAGCTAATGAACAGCAGCTACGCTAATTATTCTCTTTCTGTTTCTGCCCTCGCCTCGGGATGCCCATCCCGAGGTAGGGAGAGATTCCGCCAGGCCCAGATGAACGTCATATGCCCATCCACAACTAGAGATTACGCCAGCTACATCGGAAAATCCCGTGCCATCCTCCTGCGAGAGCCTGCGGACTGACTGACCATCCAGCTCCATCCAAGGCAATTCCATCACCACCCAAGAAAAAGGCGACCATCTGGCCGGCCCAGCTCAGACAATTCCATCCCCAACCGAGAGCAAAGACGGACTACCTGTCACATAAATGCTAAATTTACAATACTTGGTATTTAATGCTAAACTTACATCACACGACAGCAGTTTGAAGTTATGGCTGCACTCAGTGACTTTGATTGGAGGTAGCTGGGTGGGTGTTGTGGGGAGTGGGGGGGCTTGTTGGTTGTGGTTCGGGGCGTTTCATTTGTTGGGACTGTGTGGATCTGGTCTGGTTGGTCTTGTTTTGTGGTCGATGTCGGACAACAGAGGAATAAAGTTAATTATGCCATTACTACTTTTCCCTGGTTGTTCCTCTGTTGTCTGTTGTTGATCGCGGAATGAGACCGGGTTGGACCTGCACGGTTTCGGCGGGTGGGGCTTCCTGGGTCGCGGCTCGTGGGCTCTCCCTGTTCTTCGTGGACGTTGCTCGGTGGCTTTGGTCGGGGTCACTGAGTGCAGCTATGACACGTCAGAGGAGATCTGGCCCTCCCGGCTGAGCCTGGTTTCTCCCGAGGTTTTTTTTTCTCCATTATTCAGCATTGGAGTTTGGGTTCCTCGCCACAGCAGAGCAGTGCAGTGTTGGCTTGCTCACCGGGAGACTGCATTTATTTATTTATTTATTTATTTATTTATTAGATATTATTTATTATAATGATCTTGCTTGGTCTATAAACACCATGCACTGTGCTGTGTTTTACCTTTCTGTGTTTTTCTTATTTGCTCCTGTAAAGCTGCTTTGGAACAATGCACATTGTGAAAAGCGCTATATAAATAAAATTGAATTGAATTGAATTGAGGTGTTCAGTCTTATTATGATTTAAGAAAATAAATGTGATTGCTCTCCTCACGAATCGACTGTTTCTTTTTTTTTCACTGACAAGTCTCTTAAGTGTTGAGGACTAGTGCTGCTTTGAGCCTACATTCAGTATGAGTAAAATACTCAAGTACTGTTAAAATCAGATACTCGAAGACTTCTACTGAAGTCGTTTTGGAATTGGTGACTTGTAACTTGTAATGGAGTAATTTTCATCTGTACTTTTACTTAAGTATGGTTTTCAGGTACTCTTTACACCTCTGTGCGATGGACGATGACATCGCCCTGCGGCGTTTTAAAGTGAGGTGCGTCTGGCACGAGCTGCACAGAGACACATCTTTATACAGTGCGAGCTGGGCAGTTATCAATTCAGGCATCTGTATAGCGCGAGCTTCACAGTTATAAAGTGAGGCTTGATTGTATTCTTACTCTGATGTTATATTCATTAAAAGAGTTATAAAGTAAGGCGCGTCTTCTTTATACAACACGAGCTGCGCAGAAACGCTTCTTCTTTATACAGTTATAAAGTTAGGCGGGTCTGTGCAAACCATGTAAGTGCAGAAAAATATAAAGACCTCTTGAAACTTTCATTGAATACCCCTGGTATATAGGGATTTTACTGCAGTTTACTATAGTAAATACTATAGTAATTTATGTTGACTAATATACCACTATTGTACAGTAAAAAAAAAGAAAAAGACAGAACTTAGACAAATTAAAACAAATTTAGGTAAACTAAAAATGATGTGGCCCTAATTTATCCATCTGTATGTAACATTAATGTCATTTGTCAGTTACCTGCTTATTCATGTGATGAACTGCACTTGCATATTTTTTTATGATGACAACAGGCATTTTATGCTTGCGCTACAACTGCCTGTGGCACAAAACCTTAAACCTCTGTAGCACCAGTGCTATGTGCAAAAAGGTGAATGTGCAGCCCTGACACTAATAATAATTACTGCTTGCCTTTGTTCTATAGCAATCATAGAGTATAACTACCTTTACACTACCAACTACTACAGAGATCACGGGCTTGACATTAACGCTTGTCCGCTTGTCCGGGACAAGTGAATGTTTTGTATGGGCAAGTGAGAGATAACTTTACTTGCCCGACTGGACAAGTAACTTGAAAATAAAATAACAACAGTGCGACATATATGTAGAATAATAAGAATATGTGCATTAGACAGAGCTGTGTGTTTGTGTGTAGTGCGTTTGTCGTGGTGGTGATTGTTGTGTGTGACAATAATCAATGGCGCATCGCACTGAGTCCATGTACAGTTAGGGAAATAAGTATTTGATCCCCTGCTGATTTTGTAAGTTTGCCTACTTACAAACAAATGAAGGGTCTATAATTTTTATGGTGGGTTTATTTTAACTGATAGACACAGAATATTAAAAAAAATCAGGGGAAAAAAATGTTATATAAAGGTTATAAATTGATTTGCATTTCAGTCAGTGAAATAAGTATTTGATCCCCTACCAACTAGCAAGAATTCTGGCTCCACAGATTGGTTATGTGCCTATATGGACCACAGATTAGTCCTGTCACTTTAAGAAAGTACTCCTAAATCAGCTTGTTATGTATATAAAAGATGCCTGCCAACAGAATCTGTATCTTCCAGTTCAACCTCTCCAACACCATGGTCCAGACCAAATAGGTTTTAAAGGATGTCAGCGACAAGATTGGAGACCTGCACAAACCTTGAATAGGCTACAGACAGAAGCTTGGTGAGAAGGAGACAACTGTTGGTGTGATTATTTGGAAATAGAAGATATACAAAATAACTATCAAATGCCCTTGTTCTGGAGCTCCCTGCAATATTTCCCCAATGGGGTAAAGATGATCATGAGAAATGTTAAAGATCAGCCCAGAACTACACGGAAGAAGCCTGTTAATGATTTCAAGACAGTTGGGAACACAGTTAGCAAGCAAAACATTGGTAACACATTGGTAACACGCTATGCCACAGTAGACTGAAATCCTGAAGCACCCGCAAGGTCCTCCTGCCCAAGAAGGCCCGCCTGGCTCGTCTTAAGTTTGACAATGAACATAAAAATGATTCAGAAAAGGCTTTGGCGAAAGTGCTGGCACTGCTGTGAGACCAAAATGGACTCCTGTGTTTGGAGGGAGAGAAATGCTGACTATGAGCCCAAGAACATCATGTCTACAGAGAAGCACAGTGTTGGAAACATTCTGCTTTAGGGCTTTTTCTCTGCTACAGGTATACAGGATGACTTCACCGCATTGAGGGGCTGAGGGACGGGCCCATGTACCGTAAAATCTTGGACGAGAACCTCCTCCCCTTAACTAGGTCACTGAAGATGGGTCATGGATGAGCCTTTAACATGACAAAGACGCAAAACATATTGCCAAGACAACCAAATAGTGGCTTAAGGAGAAGCACATTAAATGTCCTAGCCAGTCTCTAGACCCTAGTCCTATAGAACCTCTGTGAAGGAGGCTAAAACTCCAATTTGCTGAGCGACAGCCAAGAAACCTTAAAGATTGACAGAGGAGTGGACTAAATGTATCCGGACACATGTGCAAACCTGGTGACCAACTATCAGAAATGTCTGACCTCTGTGCTTGCCAACAAGGGTTTCTCCACAAAGTACAAAGTTATGTTTTGCTTGGGGATCAAATACTTATTTCACTGACTGAAATGCAAATCAATTTATAACCTTTATATAACATTTTTTTCCCCTGATTTTTTTTAATATTCTGTGTCTATCAGTTAAAATAAACCCACCATAAAAATTATAGACCCTTCATTTGTTTGTAAGTAGGCAAACTTACAAAATCAGCAGGGGATCAAATACTTATTTCCCTCACTGTAACTACATGCGGACGCGGAGTCCTGCTATTTAAATGTCATCTGGCTGTTCTGCGTGTCTGAGTGAATTACGTGCACAAGTTTAACATACAACACGAGTGATGGTCGAGTATTTTATCTGCATCTGCACTGTATGAGGATGTGAACACATGAACTTCATCTCCAGTCAGAGTTGCTCTGTGAGTTTATTTTACAAGCGTTTTACTGTTTGAGTGAAGCTATCTGCAAACAAGCGTCTTCCCGAAGACCCGTCAAAATAAAAGTCCCGTTAAATTGAACACTCAGACAAAAAATACTGTGGTGTACTATAGTATTTGCTTTTGAAAATTGTAGTGCCCTTGTAGTGAATTGATAAACACTGTATACTATAGTAAAGTTCAAAAACACTATAGTATCTAAGAATTTTACTGCAGTTTACTATAGTATACTACAGTAATTTATGTGGACAAATATACCACTGTCGTAGAGTTAAAAAGGAAAAATACACAACTGAGAAATATTCAAACAAATTTAGGTAATCTAAAAATGATACGGCCCTAATTTATTCATCTGTATGTAAAATGTATGTCTTTTGTCAGTTACCTGTCTATTCATGATGAACTGCACTTGCATATTTATTTTTAAAGATGACAACAGACGATTTATACTCCTACAGTTTGGCCTGTGCTACCAAACTTTAAACCTTTCTAGCACCAGTGCTATGTGGAAAAAAGTTAACCTACAGCCTTAACACTAATAATAATTACTGCTTGCCTTTGTTTTATAGCAGTCACGGAGAGTAGGCATATAACCAAATTCAGGCGGCCAAAGCGGACACTTAGCTTAGAAGCAAACTTTACCAATCTAGATCCAGAACAATTATATTGAGAATTCAAATGAAATATCATTTTTTTATCGTTGGACAAGTAATTTTTGTACTCGGACAAGTGAATGACAAGTTTACTTGTCCGAAGGACAACCACATCACAATGCTTAATGTCAAGCCCTGAGAGATAATGTGTTTGATAAGTAAATCTAAATCTTCGACCTTTCAGCTTGACCCCCTACCAACTTCTTTAGTAAAAGTTTGTTTACCAGTTCTGTCGCCATTGATTACTAAAATTGTCCACTCTTCACTTGTTTCTGGTTATGTACCCTCTTCTCTTAAATATGCTATTATTACTCCTATACTTAAGAAACCATGGGCTGATCCTTCTAACCTTGATAATTTCCGTCTGATCTCAAATCTACCGTTTATCTCTAAAATCATGGAAAAGTGTACAGTATTGCAATTCAAATTCATGAACACCTTTCCAATAATAATTTGTTTGAACAATTCCAATCTGGTTTTCGTCCCCACCACAGTACTGAGACTGTTCTTGTTAGAATTACCAATGATCTGTTGCTGGCATCTGACTCTGGGTTATTAACTATACTTGTCCTTCTTGACTTGAGCGCAGCCTTTGATACTATTTCTCATAAAATACTCCTTGACAGGTTAGCTTCTATTGGGATTACTGGCACTCCTCTGTCTTGGTTTAGGTCATATCTTTCCGGTCGGACTCAGCTCGTTCAATTAAAAAGTTTCAGATCAAGAACATCTACAGTCACCACTGGTGTTCCCCAGGGTTCTGTTTTGGGCCCACTCTTGTTCATTATTTATATACTCCCTCTTGGTTACATTTTAAGGAAGCATGGTATTCATTTTCACAGTTATGCAGATGACACCCAACTGTACCTGTCTGCTAAACCCACTTGTTCTTTTCACCCACCATTTCTGTCCAGTTGTCTAGCTGAAATTAATGCAATCCATCCTTCCTCACAGGTTAAAAGCTTGGGTGTTATCATGGATAGCACACTATCCTTTGAAACTCAAATGAATAATATCACGCGGACTGCATATTTCCACCTACATAATATTAACTGTCTTCGTACTTCTCTCTCAACCAACAATACAGAAGTTCTTATTCAAGCATTTTAAGATTCTGTTACTTACTTACAAGGCACTCCATAATCTTGCACCCCAATATCTTACTGAACTTCTTTACACCCCTTCACATGCTCTCAGATCTTCATCTTCAATTTCTCCTGTTGTACCTCGGATTCGACTTGCTACCATGGGTGTGAGATCTTTTAGCTGTGCTGCCCCCCGCCTATGGAACTCCATTCCCTTAGATATACGAAACAGCGATTGCTTGCAGACTTTTAAAACACGTCTTAAGACGTATCTTTTTACTCAGGATTTTTATAATATGCTCTACTGAGTCTTTACTGCATTTTATATGTGTATGCTGAGTGTTTGTTGTGTTTTTTTGTCTTGTGCAGTGATTTGTACTTTTATTTTATTCTTTGCCTGTTTGTGAGATGACCTTGGGTGTTTTGAAAGGTGCCATTAAATGAAATGCATTATTATTATTATTATAACCAAATTCAGGCGGCCGCAGCGGACACTAAGTAAAACTCTTGGAAGCAAGCTAAGCAAATGAAATGTCATTTTTTATCTTCGGACAAGTGAATGACAGATTTACTTGTCCAAAGGACAACCACATGACAATGCTTAATGTCAAGCCCTGCTTAAAGCACGGTTTTATACTCAGCTTGGTATAACTGCTTAAAATATTCACCTTCTTCAGGCTCACGTTTTTTGCCTTTGGGTCTACTTTTGCTTTTCGACCTCGTCTGTGTCTCTTTAGGATCATTTTCACCTTCAGGTTCTGCTTCTTCCACCGTTTCATCATCAGCCTTTGCTTCTGTTATTTCTCTGCTGCTTGGGGCTTGAGATGCAAACAACATGGTTATGATATTGTTCATGAAACTCTCATTAACAGTTTATAAAACATGAAGCCTCTAGATTACCTTCTCTTTTCTCTTTCCATTTCTTTCTTTTCTTCTTATTAGGCTGGACTTCATATTCTCGGAGGTCCAGGGTTCCCAGCGTCACCTCCACTGTCTCCAACACTCCTGAGTCTTCCTCATCTGAACTTCTTTCCTCTACCTCATCTGCTTCTACAGGCACTGACCACAAAACAGTCCATAAATAAGCACATCAGAAAAAGGGCATCTTCATAATACATACTCATGGATTCAGACACACCATTTGTGTTTGGCTCAGGCATGGTTTGACTAATAGGTTTAGTTTTTTTTTTCTTCCACACTTTCTTCGACAAACTGAGAATACTGGACATGTCAGCGTCTTTATCTGAAATTGAGCAGACACAAAAAAGTTATGAAATAGTAATAGACCAACACACTGTTATTAATATGAAGTCTCAAAAGTCTCAACGTACGATAAATATGTAGAGTTGAGAGCATATCAAAGGCTCGTTTTATTTCACTGAACGTGGCTCTGCGGGTGGCGAAAGGAAGTATCCGGACCCTCTGGTCTGTTTTGTCCATTGGTGCTCCTCGGCCTCCAAAAAATATGGTCTTGTTGTAACTTGGCGCTCGTAAAAAGATGGCACTTGCCTCCTCTAAAAACTCAGCCCAGCTTTCCAGAAGATCATGAATATCCTTGTGACAAAAGGCGTATATTTCAATATCACAATATTCATAACTTCTAGACATGTGTTTTATAAAACTTTCTCAGTAAATAAAACAAAGCAGGAAATTTCGAAACAGAGAATGTACCTTCACCAGTGCAGCCTCGTTGTAGCGTCGGAGGGCGGCCCCTGCAGATTTGGGTGTGTGACTGCGATTCTGAGAGTCCCTCAGTCCCTGTGCAGTCCCTCTTTTTGCTCTCACGGTGTACCGATGAAACGTCTTATGCTGCAGAATCTCTTTCCTGGACGTTACACAAATTAGTTTAGAATAACATTCAATTAACTTTCTGTGCTAATACATTTTTAACTGACCCCTTAAAAACAGCTCCAGCGAAGTGTCCACCACCAGTCATCAGAATGACCCAAACAGTGTTGTGTGATATCTTTTGTAAAGATGAAACCAAGTCTTCTTCACTGTCCTAAATATGAACATAACAAAAAAAATAGATGAGACTAAAAGGATAAATAACAACAGTCAAAATCAGGTAGTACAGATGTGCAATATACATATTATATTTGTGAAAATACATACATAATATATTTTCATCACGTCGGTGTAAGGCAATATTTTTGCTCAGATATGGCTACCATAGACTTGCCAATATTTTCAAGTCTGTTTAAAATTTTTCACCAAATAATATTATTAAGTGAGAGGTGCAGCGATGCAATAAAAAGAACAAAAGGAGGTTGCAACATTTTTGGACATTTCCTAATTTTATTAAACAAAGAGTGCAATCTAACAAAAATGATGGTTAGGTTTACTCACTCTCTTGCTCTGCACAACACAGCGATACAATGTCAGGTACTGTCCCTC
This sequence comes from Triplophysa rosa, assembly GCF_024868665.1. Classification (NCBI taxonomy): domain Eukaryota; kingdom Metazoa; phylum Chordata; class Actinopteri; order Cypriniformes; family Nemacheilidae; genus Triplophysa; species Triplophysa rosa. Next base: position 19,517,742 of record NC_079895.1, read on the forward strand.
CTCGTTCTGAAAGGCTACTTTAGAAGACAACCGACATAGGGACTGATCTGTGTCCAGAGTTTCATCTGTTCCCTCAGAGGTCACATCATCTGCAAGAATCTCATTCTCACTCTCTGAATCTGAACCTGAAATGCTTGATATATCTCCTGTTGACAGAAAAAAAACAGACAGATGGACAAGATTACACTACGAGAAGTGAGTTGTCAGTAGGGATGGGTACCGAAACCCGGTATTAAACAGGCCCTGAGGCAAAGTTATGAAAGACCGGAGCATCGATAAGCTCCACGCGGCCTTATCGGTTCTGCTTTTGGTGCTCAGGAAAAAAAAAATCTTCTCAACAATAGTTTCTAATTTTCAATAAAACCAAGAATTTAGTCTTTGATGCATGCATATTCGTTATTCCCAGGAGAGCACGCGAGGTGGGAAGTCACGTGTCTCTCACGCAGGTTGTGTCTACACAGAGCGCGCACGCACATGAGCAGCCGCAGAGAATAAAGACGCTCTTAATTCGCGACGATGGCGGAGAGAACTAGACGTTCAAAAGTGTGGTTACACTTCACCAAAGTTGATGCTGACAGTGACAATGTTCGTTGCCACAAGTGCAACAAAACCTTTGCTTGTAAGGGTGGAAACACAAGTAATCAGTCAAAGCACCTGTCAAAAGTGCATCATGTACAGACAGAGAGATGCACTGGTTTTGACTGTTTAGCCCAATCTCTTGATGCGCCAAGGATTAAGGAAGAATTTATGAAAAATATAATTTATTTTGTTGTAAATTGTTTATTTAATTTATTTTGAATTATTTATTTATTGTTAATTATGTTAATTAAAATAAAGCAATGTTAATTATGTTCCTAATTTGTTTCTTTTTATATCAAAAAGTACCAATAAGAATACCGTTAAAGTACCGGACCGATAAGCAGTATCGACAAGAGTAGTAACACCATTAAAATCTTAACGATACCCATCCCTAGTTGTCAGTGAGATCATGAGCATTCCTACCTGTGCCAGTTTTCTTCTCAAACTCATCCACTGTGACAGCTGATCTTCCTTCCAGACGTTGTCTCAGGTTAAACCGATGCCAGTCTAGTTTGTAGTGCTCCATCTAAAAAATGTTACATTTACATTTCATAGAACTGTATATTTTAAATTGGGAGATGAAGTACATGTATTATCACTCCTGCTTTTCCATTCATACCTGCTCTTCTCGACTCTCGAAAGGACACTGACAAGCCGAGCAGAACATCCTGTCCGACACTTCACCGGACAAGCCTGTCCTTCTTGAATGTCCATCTGCCATTATATATTGTACATGGAGTATTAACATTTCATCTGTTTATGAGTCGGTGACAAAACAGGGTTGGCAAGATGAGAAATCCTTAAAAAAAACTGGTTTGGTTTAAAATCAAACATCAGATTTTTAGAATGTACTTTGTGTATTTATGTTGTTTATGTTTGTGTAATTACAAATAACATTTGCACCATTTTTATAAAAGTTAAGACTGAAGGTGCCTGAAAATGTCAAATGGTTTAACAGCCAAAGAATGAGAAATATTACATATTTTATCCACCCAGATGGGATGTGAACGTACTCATAAAACTAAATAATTTATTTTACACGAAAATAGATTTTATTTGAGTTCTCAAAATATATATTTTATTATGCTGTTTTACAACATTTATTGGGACATTTGCTGTAGACACCTTTGTTTTCTAAATAATCTTGAACAAATTATGTAAAAATGGCTAAAAACCATAATACATTAACCTAGAGGCTTCTCTTTTATTACACATTAATTTTCCTGTATATAATTACATTTTATGAAAAATACTGGTGATGCCAATTGACACTAACCATTTACACCACTTGACCATGTTGCTTCTACAGCCAAAGACCATTGTTTGTTGAATACATTAACACTGAAAATCAAGCATGATGGTCAACATGTTAAGATGAAGTGGTTTTATTTTTCTTAATGCTGCTACAACATCTGATTACAAGAAATCATGATAAAAATTCTGTCATGAATTACTAATCCTCAAGTCGTTTCACAACTGTACAACCTTCGTTCATTTTCAGAAAACAAATTAAGAAAGGTTTGATTACATCATAGAGATTTCTGACTGAATTTATTTTCAAATGTAGACACCCACTTCATTCCGCTACATTATTAAATCCTTTATGTATATTACATTATATTATATTATATATAGGTTAAAACTTTAAAATGAATGGAATAGAAATATGCATTAAAGCTAAATATTTCAACTAATGTTGAGCAACATAAAAATGCCAATCAAGTTTAAACGGCTCGTCCGCGAGACGCACAACGCGGGGAAGAGTCGCGCGAGTATGAAACAGGCTGTGTGCACATCAAGTTTAAACGGCTCGTCCGCGAGACGCGCAACGCGGGGAAGAGTCGCGCGAGTATGAAACAGGCTATGTGTGCGCATCAAGTTTAAACGGCTCGTCCGCGAGACGCGCAACGCGGGGAAGAGTCGCGCGAGTATGAAACAGGCTATGTGTGCGCATCAAGTTTAAACGGCTCGTCCGCTAGACGCGCAACACGGGGAAGAGTCGCGCGAGTATGAAACAGGCTATGTGTGCGCATCAAGTTTAAACGGCTCGTCCGCTAGACGCGCAACACGGGGAAGAGTCGCGCGAGTATGAAACAGGCTATGTGTGCGCATCAAGTTTAAACGGCTCGTCCGCTAGACGCGCAACACGGGGAAGAGTCGCGCGAGTATGAAACAGGCTATGTGTGCGCATCAAGTTTAAACGGCTCGTCCGCTAGACGCGCAACACGGGGAAGAGTCGCGCGAGTATGAAACAGGCTATGTGTGCGCATCAAGTTTAAACGGCTCGTCCGCTAGACGCGCAACACGGGGAAGAGTCGCGCGAGTATGAAACAGGCTATGTGTGCGCATCAAGTTTAAATGGCTCGTCCGCTAGACGCGCAACACGGGGAAGAGTCACGCGAGTATGAAACAGGCTATGTGTGCGCATCAAGTTTAAACGGCTCGTCCGCGAGACGCACAACACGGGGAAGAGTCGCGCGAGTATGAAACAGGCTATGTGTGCGCATCAAGTTTAAACGGCTCGTCCGCTAGACGCGCAACACGGGGAAGAGTCGCCCGAGTATGAAACAGGCTATGTGTGTGCATCAAGTTTAAACAGCTCGTCCACGAGACGAGTGAGTATGAAACGGGCTATGTGTGCGCGTCAAGTTTAAACGGCTCGTCCGCAAGACGCGCAACGCGGGGAAGAGAGCGAGTATAACACACGCTGTGTGTGCGGTTTTCTGAATTGGATGGTTCTTTAGTATTAATTTGCCTAATATGATCGATCTGACTCTGCAGCTACAATAATAACACACCCTCTCTCTCTCCCGCTTTCTGTTTTTTTGATTAGGCATAACGGAGGTGCGCTCACTCTGTTGGTTAGCAAGAATGCCACTCAAAGCGGGCTTGGAACAGACGCGATTGCGATTCGATTTCGATTAATCGTTCAGCCCTACACTACAAGACTTTTAAAATCTGAACAGATTTTTTTAAACTAGACATCATACACTTGCAGACCTTTGAAATCAAATCTGCAGACTGGCACAGACTTTCTGCAACAAGTCCAGACTGAAAATCTGGGCAAAATCTGAGCATAAGTCTTGTAGTGTATTTTAGCCTTAAAACGCTGTCCCCCCGCACTCAGTAACCTGTCACTCTAATCCCAGCATGAGAGTTGTGTCGTGTGTGAGGTGAACGAGACAGAGACACATACACTGTATGTCAAGAAATAATACGTTTGCATTCCTATTACTGTATTTTTATTTAATATCCACCGCATTTAACTGTCCACGATAACTTAATATGTGGACTGGAGTGTACGTTTTCATATGTTCAAGTCTGTTCGGTTTTAATGCTAAGCTACATGCTGCTAACTAAGCAAATATATGGGCTGTGCTTTTTGTCGTGTTTTTGTATTGTTTTCACAGAGACAAAACTGAAAATCTGACATAAATCTTTATTAGTCAAGGGTTATTTTTTAAACTTTGACCTAATTTAAGAAAGTGAAACATACCGAGTAAAATAACTTCATGCGATTTATTTGTACAGTAACTGTATATTAATATTAGGGCTGTCAACGTTAACGCATGCGATTAATTTTTTCAAATTAACGCGTGAAAAATATTTAACGCAATTAACGCAGCATCCGTTTGTTTTGACATTGTTTGTCTAGCGTTACATTATGTAATCACGCTCTTATTCGTGTACAGCAGGGCTAGTCAACTGGCGGCCCACGGGCCAAATGCGGCCCGTCAATCATCTTTACCTGGCCCGCCTTAACATTTCAAATAAGTGGAGAGACTTTAAGAACGGTGTGCTTTAAATGCACGTCCTCCTGAGACGCCACATCTTTAAAAGCCCAAAACGCTGCTACATAATTCCCGCAGCTCATAATGATTTACGTCTTATAAAGCAATTTGATCGGTCAGTCCACGAAACTTAATGTTATTTACAACGTTATAATCAGCAATGCATTGCACAGCCACAGGCAATCGGTTTGCGCACGCGATAGGTCGCGTTCTAAAACGCGTTTTCTGCCCTTGAAAGTAGGCTAACTGTAGGAAGGGTACACCACGTGAACGGTTGTCTCAGATAAGGGGAAAACGGTGTTGTTTTTATTACTGCATTCATTATGAATAATGGCTATATTTACGAAAAACAGCTGTTCATCTCCCCCCAGAACTCGCACTATACAAAGGCTCTGCCCTATAAGTGCGTGGGGCACATGAATACGATTGGAATTCACCCGAAGATGTGATAATAGCGTTCAGTTTCTTGCACAGATCAATTGACTGATTTATAAGACGCTTATTTAACGTCACAAGGGGCAGGGATTACTTTTGTGTTGAATGTATTTGCGTTTTTTACTTTAATGAATTCAACCAAATATCTTCTTGAAAAAACAATGCCACCCACATCTTGGATGTGCTGGAGAACTGTGGGTGAGTAAATTAGTAGCAATTTTTGGGTAAAGTAATGCATTAAGGAATATAAAATACAGTTAAAAAGACAATTTCCTTTTTAATTTAATATCATGAAAAGCCACAAATACTGGATTCAATATTTGTGTGCATGTTTTAATATATGGCCTATAAGTAACAGCAACAAAAACAGTATAAAAGGAACAAAACGAAATAAATAACAGAAATACAAAATAAAAGAAGAAATGAGGATATGCTAAAAAAAACTGGCCCGCATCCTATTTATACTTTTGGAGTCTGGCCCTCAAAGAAAAGTAGTTGAAGACCCCTGGTGTACAGGCTTTCAAACCACGTAAGCGCGATTTTAAACAGTTGCTTTGATGCGTTCAATGAAGATAGACGGCTTCTAAACTGTGGGACGCGGCAAAACGCAAGGCGAGGTCCAGTCTGGTGTAAACAGTCATGGGCTGAAGGCTGCGTCGGTGAATCTCTGTCAGACAGCACATCTGTGTTAAGTTCTCTTTCGTGCTTGAATGGATAAAACCATACAAGATTATGTCAGAAAGCCCGTTTTGTCTAGCATTTTCTTAAGCAAGACTTCAAAGTGTAAAATAAAATCTTAAATAAATGCAAAGAGTTGTGAAAATGGGAGTGCGGTGACGGTCAGATCTGCGTACTGAGACAGCTCTTAAAGGGGCCACGTTTCTTAAACGTGCTGCTGTGACTCCTGTCACTAATGTTAATCAAAGAACAAAATAAAAGAAGAAATCAATGTGATTTTGTAGCTTTAATGAGAATTCTTCTGCATTTAATTTATAATTTAGCATTAAACCCAAAAAGTGTTTGAGAACTTCCTTCAATTTCTGTATATTTCATGATAGCTCTCAATTATATTGTTGAATGGCTATAATTAATGTTAAAATAATCAATTTAATAGAGACATCAGTTACAGTACTAATATCAAAATGTTTTCTTTCATTCGTAAAATGACGCTGTTAAAGAAATATGTTGTTTCTACATCAATTTGAAGATTAAATGTGAAATCATTAAAATGTAAAAGTATATTTTAAAATATTATTATTATGTGTGATTAATCGTGATTAATCACAGAAAATGTGTGATTAATCCGATTAATTTTTTTAATCGATTGACAGCACTAATTAATAGTAATGAATTACATTCTGTTTTTGTCATTAAATATACACGTTATCTAGAATCTTCTGTTGGATTAAAGAAGCAGTAAAACAGTTAAACAAAAAGGCTGCCCTAATTGTTAATATTGAAGAGTTACCTCATTAAATGTTGTACAATTAAGAGAATATTGCTTAAATATTTTATAAAATAAATGTTTATTTTGTTTCACTAATTTCTTGTGTTTCTTTTTTTACTATAATTACATTTCTTATATCAGCCTATTGGCCACATTGCTTTCTTAATATCGGCATCGGCCATTAAAAAACCCATATCGGTCGAACACTAATCAGAATCAGAATCAGAAGGAGCTTTATTGCCAAGTATGTTTGCACATACAAGGAATTTGTTTTGGTGACAGGAGCATCCAGAACACAGAAACAGCAACAACAGTACACAGAGACCATAACACAATAGAATACAGTACACAATGGTTTAAATAAGGGCCTATGGGTATAAAAAATTAAGAAATACAATACAATAAACATAAGATAAAGATATAGAGTAGGGCTGGGCGATATGGCAAAAAAGTAAACTCGATAGTTTTTTTCTATATTGATCGATAACGATATTTATTTCGATATATATTTAATAAAAAAAACTGTATTTAAAATAATCTATTTTAAATACAGTTTATTAACAAAAATTTACCTTTAACCAGTTAAAATTCAATTAAATGAATGCACTGTTGCAACACCGAGGATATTAGGCCATAAACAACATGTACCAGTTCATTCAGTCTTATTTTGACTCAATTGACTCGTTAAGTAAAGGGAGTGTTCATTCAGTACATTCAACCAATGAAAGGGCTCCGTTACTGTGTACATTCGAACGCTATTGGCTCAGCACCTGCGCACATACATAACGCTGCAATATGGGGAAAAAACTGGATGAGTAACAACTTTTTATTACTGAACTCGGACAAAACGAAGTGTTACTTATTGGACCGAAAACTGCTATAAGTAACAACCAAGAATACTGTTTAACTATTGACGGATGTTCCATAAAACCCTCGTCGTCAGCAAAGAATCTTGGCGTTCTATTCGATAGTAATCTGTCATTTGAGAGCCACGTCGCCAACACCTGTAAAATTGCGTTTTTCCATTTTAAGAATATATCTAAACTACGTCATATGCTGTCAATGTCAGATGCAGAGAAGTTAATTCATGCATTCATGACATCAAGACTAGACTACTGTAATGCACTGTTAGGTGGTTGCCCTGCAGGCTTATTACAAAAACTCCAATTGGTCCAAAACGCGGCAGCTCGAGTTCTTACACGTACAAAAAAGTATGAACATATTAGCCCGGTTCTGTCAACCTTGCACTGGTTACCTATAAAGCATCGCGTTAACTTTAAAATCTTGCTTATTACCTATAAAGCCTTACATGGTTTAGCTCCTCAGTACTTGAATGAACTCCTTTTGTATTACAGTCCTTCACGTGCATTACGCTCTCAGGCGTCCTGTCAGTTGGTAATACCTAGAATTTCAAAATCAAGTGCAGGTGGTAGATCCTTTTCCTATCTAGCGCCTAAACTTTGGAATAGTCTTCCCTGCACTGTCCGGGAGGCAGACACACTCTGTCAGTTTAAATCTAGACTAAAGACGCATCTTTTTAATCTTGCATACACTACTCTTCCATAATATAAATCCTCAGAGGGTTTAGGCTGCATTAGTTAGATCAACCGGAACCAAAAACACAACTGATGTACTTGTTGCATCAAAGAGTACAGAACAGTACTCTACTCTCAGCCAGTCTTGTCTCATTGTTCCAAGGTTACCACAGCGAGCAGGATGCAGTTCATGGCCTGACCTGATGGTAGAGCGGAGAATGGGAAGTGGCGACCTGACAAGAGCTGAGATGATAGAGCTGGATAAAGAAGGACGCGGTCACCTTGACACGTCTTCACCACAAAATTTCAAATGCTATTAGATTATTAATGATAATCTTAAACTATAATTTACCTTATTATAAGTTTATTTATTTTATTTAGCCTTGTTGTGCAAGCTCTCTGGAGCTTGTGCAGAGGCAGCAGCTTTTGCCAGAGGGGAACTGGAATCCCCTGGTTGGGCCTGGGTTCTCCTGAGGTTTTTTTTCTCGATTAGAGTTTTGGGTTCCTCGCCACCGTTTGCATACTGTTTTTGCACTATTGCCTGGCCGGGGGGGCTGCTTTAGAATTTTAAAGTTTTACTTAATTAATATTGCATATAGGAATTTATAGTCTGTTATATTTGACCTGTGCTTCTCTCTCCTTTATCTTAAATGTGTGCTCTCACTGAGCGTGTGTGTGTGTGTGTGTGTGTGTGTGTGTGTGTGTGTGTGTGCGCATCCGTGTGTGTGTGTGTGTGTCTCTATGTCTATGTGTGTTAGTACGTGTGCATATTGTGTGTGTGGAGTGTTTTGTATGTGGGTATGTCTGTCTTCTGTGTTTCAACTTTTTCTTGTTTTTGCAGGTACAACTTTAATTATTTTGTTTATAGTCAATATGTCTCATGTACAGCTGCTTTGTAACAATGAAAATTGTAAAAAGCGCTATATAAATAAAGTTGAGTTGAGTTGCAATAATGTCTTGCTCGAGTAGTGGGATTCATTCAATGCATTCAGTGAACCTTAGTCTTTCAAACAGACATCTCACATAAAGTGTAGTACATTTCTTTAATCATGCAAGCATCTTACATACAAGGTTCAATATTTTAATGTGCACACAAACTCACTTCATTACATCTCTAATCTGTACAGGGCAGCGCTGGTTTGTTTCATATGCACCAGCTCATGTTAGCAGATATGTTAACGATGGATATTAAAACGTTTGTGCTGGAGTTTCGAAGTAACTCGCTTGTAATTGCGCCTCAATTTTGTTTTGTTTAACCGGCGATTGCGAAAAAAATAAAGACACTTGATAAACCGCGTGATGACAACACGAGGTTAGTTTCACCTTTGTTTCCGCTTCCAGTAATGTTTTCCTCCTCATGTCGAGTTTTCTTTGGCAAGTGCTGTATGAAATGGACTTTGTACTTTGACGCGCATGATAAAAGCTGCACGCTGACTGACTGTTGCGTTTATTTCTGCGTTCTGTTAGACTGTAAGATTAATCCATATCGAGTCAAAATGCCAATAGCTTATCATCGTTTTTGAAATACATTCTATCGCGATTCGATATGATATCGTTTATCGGCACAGCCCTAATAGAGAGTATATATATATATAAGAGGTGGGCGGAATGGCCAAAAATCAATTTCACGGAATGAGTAATTTTATTTCACGGTAACGATATATATTCATGAAACAATCTCCCATTATAATTCTTTATACCACGGGGCTGTTGAATGCTTTAATCTGATTGGCTGACAAACGTACTATGGGTATGCATTAACTTTCGGTAAATGCACACCTATGAAGGTGTTCCAGGTCTGCTGACCGCATTACAGTTCCATATCACTTCGCCAAGTTTAACTTAAATTTAGCCTACTGTCCACCAGTGAATACGTATCTAACAACAGACAAAGTGACAGGCAAATTCCATTGTCTGAGAAGAAATAACTATTAATATTTATGGACAGCATGAACATTTGAACAACAATGGCGAGAGCACTGTACAGGACTGTTCAGATGAAAAACTAAAGCATATATCAAAGGTAACGGAAAACTACATGACACAATCAGCGGGTTAAAGATAAAAACGAAGAACAAAAATAACAACAACATCTTAAATTCGTCTGTGGAATGGGTAAACGGGACTTAAAACACACAGCAGGAAGCTTTCTATGCCACTGCGAGAACCGCAGCTGGCGCAGAAACCTCCGAGTCACTTTTTTCTCTTAATACTTTTCTTATACGACAGGGGTGTTAAATACGACGAAAACAAATCAAATATAGATACTTGACTTTTCACTCTCAGTGAAGCAAACGGGTGTGCATGTGCACTGTCTGTCTTCCTCTCGCTCTCGGAAAACTGCATATGCAGACTCAAGCAACGCCTTCAGATGAGATGCGTAAGAAATTAGTCCTACCAGCAAGTGCATTCCGGGACAAATACCATACAAATGTCTTAAGATAAAACATTGTAACAACTCCGCTTCGCGTCGTGGCCGCATTACCACCTCGGGGTGTGCATTAACTTTCGATAATTGAACGGCCCGTCGTCAATTATTCCTTACATATTTTATACCTCTTTTTTCTTAGATTGATTTAACTAATTTATTTATTACAGTTCATTTAAATGCTCACCATAGTTAAAGGAGTCATATTGCACGGCTAAAACGAATATTATTGTTTGTTTTAGATGTAACGCAATGTGTATACACCATTTAAAGTTTAAAAAACGTTGTATTTTCCACATACCGTGCATGTTTGTATCTCCTCTTTGCCCCGACTCTCTGAAATGCGCTGATTTTTTACAAAGCTCATTGCTCTGAAAAGCGAGGTGTGCTATGATTGGCCAGTTCACCAGTGCGTAGTGATTGGTCAAATACTGCAAGCAATTCACTGAAATGAAACGCCTCTTACCATATTCGGAACATCAGGTTCCAAAGCAATTGTACTGACAGACAATACAATGAGATTTACAATTACGCCCACCTTAACTACGTGTAGATTTGGGCGGTCTTAGTCAAATCATGTTACGAAGTTACGTAGATTCGCTGGGGTGTGGTTACACAAGGCGTTTCAGGCAAGTCTGGTTGAGCATTCACTTTTAGATAGAATGCATCTTTTGTTCCCACACTTTCATTTGTGCAATTTTACGTGTCTAATACATGCATGGGCAACTTATAACACACCAAAAACACAGAAAAACACGTAATTCTGCAATATGACCCCTTTAAAATGTAGGCAAGTTATATCAAATTAAGTTCTGATAATCAGATTTTATTCATATTTATCTTCTGGCTATATCATATGTATACAGTAGGAAGATAGACAACATATATAACAATAAAGTATGAATATGCACAAACAATGAGAGTGGTGTTCATGGGGTATAAACTGGTGACTGCAAGTCTCTGGTGACTCCTCACGCGTCTCCCAAAACTGGAGGTAGAAGCGCGTCACATCAAAGCGCTCACGCACTCACGAGCATCATCACGCATTTCAACGCAAGTTTCACCTTGGCTCGCCTGAAGTTAAACTTTATAAAACTATTATTTTATTACAGCTTTTCAAAACAACCTGACTCCTGAAATACGTGTTGAGAATGAGCTTTTTTAAATGCTGGCACAGATCCCTGCATGAGCACTGCGGGTGAGAGAAGCGCCGGACTGGAGCGGATCACTAAACTACAGACTGAAAGAAGGTCAAAAGAATGTTTGATACGTTGATTTGTTACGGGTGGATTAATTCCTTCGTTTTTTTCAGAATAGCACCTAATTTGCAGAGCGCCGAGTTAACCATGCATCTCTCTTTGTGCATTCTTCAGTTGCAGTGTGCGAGGCTGCGTGAACTAGGGCTGTCACGATTATGAAATTTGACTGACGATTAATTGTCTTATAAGTCATTGCGGTTATGACGATTAATTGTCTGTTTTAGGGCTTTGACGATTATGACGATTAATTGTCTGTTTTTGAGCTTTGACATTTAATTCTCATACATTTTTGATTCAGCGATTTGAAACGACCATATTGTTCTGAATACAACTGTTTTTTTCTTGGAAATACATCGGAAAACATTGGGTCATATATTTAAGGTTTAGGCTTTTACCTGTCAATAATACAACCGCCAAATACTTGTAAATTATCTGTTTATTGTTTATTTATCTGTTTATTTATCTGTCTGTTTATTTCTCACTTGCAAGACTACAATAAAATGTTACCTGTGTGTTAATGAAATTTTGGTAGACTGGTTTTCACACTGAGATTTGCTTAAATAATATTAAATTGTACTGCAGGTAATTTGTATATGTATTTTTTTTTTTTTTAAGTGATTGTGTTGTGGTGGTACATTTTACAAGTATTACCATGCTTTAGTAACAATATATACACTAAAATATGCAATATGCAGATGCACTACAGCTCTCCCTAGTGTCTTCTATAAAGATGTGCAATAATTGCGATGATCTGAAACCATCGCGATGAGGTCAAACAATCATGATGAGACGATTATTTAATAATCGTGACAGCCCTAGCGTGAACAGCAAAAAACTGTTCTCATTGGCTGTGTCTTGTGATTGATTGTCGCGTCCCGCCCCTTTTTCGCGTTCGGTATGGACAAACAAATTGTTATCGCAGGAATCTCATTGCGTCGCGTTTGGTTAGAATGGGGCAGGGACCCCCATTTGATTCAATTCGAGTACTGATCAAAGTTATCGCGATCTTACTAAAAAGTTTTGAACAACACAAACTGACAATTTGATCCAGATCAAAACCTAGATTGGATTTCATGGATTAAAGTGAAAAAAATTCTTCTGACTGATTTTTTTTCAGGCCAAGTCATATTCCTTTAACCAATAGCGTTTTAAAGGGAGATGTTTTGAACCACTTTACATAGTATTTTCAGTTTGCGTATTTTAAAAGCTATTTTTAATCTATGAAAAAATTATACTTACCTAGACAAATAATCAACCATCTATAACTTTTCAGTGCATTTTTGTATTTATCTTATAAGACCAAACAATGTTTTCTGAAACTCTTAATAATTAACAGAAAAAAAGAACAAAATAAAAGGACCACTAAAGACCAAAAATGTTGTTTGTATGTGTCCCCAGAGTGCTTTTCACTTTTTCTGCCTTTTGGCTGTGAAATCATATTCCTGAAGCTTGGCTACACCTGACACCGTTTCAGTGTTTGACAAGCTACAGTGACTAGTTACAGTGTTTGACTAGCTACAGTGACTAGTTGCAGTGTTTGACTAGCTTGTCCAAGGCGACAGTTAAAAAGGTAGCATATCACTTTAACATTTCCATGGCGACGCGGCACTGCTTATCACGTGACACACCGCAGAGCCACAGCAGCTGTATGACTGATGAATTAGAGCTGTAATCGGGCCTTAAAAGTTAGGCCCGACAGTGCCCGAGCCCGACAGAATTCGGCCCGAACCCGACAAGTACATTTTGATTGACAGCTTTTTAAAAGCCCGAACCCATTTACAGCCCGACATTAGGCTATTCAAATGTGCGCACGCACACAGCTTTTTGTCAAGAATGAGTCATTTATACATGTTTTAACATAATTTATTAATGACTAACGTAGGCTATAGGCCACTTGGATGTTGGAACAAAGAAATAAATAAGTCCTCTGTAACATCGTAACATCTCACATATCCCACTGGCTCATTATTCTCATTATGCACATGGTCAAAACTTTTCCACACCTCAGACTTTGCTTTAGTTGCTGGTGCAACCAAAACGTAATCGCCAGAGGCAAGCCTCCGTTTCACCTCCTCAGCCAACCTGTTCTCACTCCCGACTCGTCACATATTTACGCTCGGTCAGCGCCCCACGGCGTCACATTTGAACGCGCAGAGTACCCCTTTGGCGTTGTTTTTCGACGAACAGGGAACTGCGTTGCTGTTTTCTAAATGCTCCAGACCGAGATGCGTGCAATTCTTAGCATTTCATAATTATTTATGGTTTTAATATTTTGTAGCACCTAACCTCAACCTCACCCTAAACCTAACCCTAACCACTTCTCAGCCATATAAAACACAACACGCGAATAAAAGTACAGTCACAGGTATTTATTACACAAACTGACCAAAAGCATTACAAAATAAAACAAACAACTTGTTTCGCATACCTTTTTGCACCAAAGCCTTAAGATAACATTACAATGGAGATGCCGTGCGTGTCCGTGGAGACGGAGTAAAATCTTTCCGTGACGGGTGGAGCTGTCACCGGACCTGTCACTCTTGCCTCGCTACCTGCCAACGTTTTACGTGCCTGCCTCGCAACCTGCCACTGTTTTACGTGCCTGCCTCGCGACCTGCCACTGTTTTACGTGCCTGCCTCGCGACCTGCCACTGTTTTACGTGCCTGCCTCGCAACCTGCCACTGTTTTACGTACCTGCTGCGACCTGCCACTGTAATATTGTGCAGTTTTGCGACCGTTTTCCCGCAATGGTATGAACCGCGCGTCCCATCAGCTACGTAGCGTCGCGTCTGCCTCAACTTAGCGTCACGCCTGCCACAAGATCTCTCGCTGTTTGCTGCCTGACACTCAGACAGATGCGGACGAGAGCAAACAAAACAGCGCAACCATGCTTTAATTTACTTGTTTGTTTACTTTATTCCGCCAGTTTTACAGTAGGAGTAAAATCTTTCCGTGACGGGTGGAGCTGTCACCAGACCTGTCACTCCTGCCTCGCGACCTGCCACTGTTTTACGTGCCTGCCTCGGGATCTGCCACTGTAATATTGTGCAGTTTTGCGACCCGCTTTTCCCGCAATGGTATGAACCGCGCGTCCCATCAGCTACGTAGCGTCGCGTCTGCCTCAACTTATCGTCACGCCTGCCACAAGATCTCTCGCTGTTAAGCTGCCTGACACTCAGACAGATGCGGACGAGAGCAAACAAAACAGCGCAACCATGCTTTTATTTACTTCCGCCAGTTTTACTCGTAATGGAGCGCGCGTCCAGTCAGCTACGTAGCGTCGCGTCTGCCTCAACTTAGCGTCACGCCTGCCACAAGATCTCTCGCTGTTAAGCTGTCTGACACTCAGACAGATGCGGACAAGAGCAAACAAAACAGCGCAACCATGCTTTTATTTACTTGTTTGTTTACTTTATTCCGCCAGTTTTACTCGTAATGGAGCACGCATCCGTCATCTACTTAGCGTCGCGTCTGCCTCAATTTAGCGTCACGCCTGCCACAAGATCTCTCACTGTTAAGCTGCCTGACACTCAGACAGATGCGGACGAGAGCAAACAAAACAGCGCAACCATGCTTTTATTTACTTGTTTGTTTACTTTATTCCGCCAGTTTTACTCCAACTGGAGCACACGTCCCGTCACCCGTTCACCATAGTTGCCAAATCCGCTTACAATACACGACCTTGGGCTTCTTTTTCTGTCAAGTCGCGTTAAAAAATCACTTGTCGCGGGTTTTGGGGCTTATTTAAAAAAATATGGTAGCTTGCTTCTGAATCTGACAAGCAACTTCGTTTCTTTACATCTATGGTCGCTGTTTTGTTCAACCCATTAACACTGTCTGCTCACAGCTAGGCTTTTTGGACTACATGAGGCAGCGCACAAGATCACAGCACCGCGAGAGCTATTTGAAAGCATACAGAGCAGTCTACTGTCGAATCACTCTCGCGGTACTATGATGTCACGCACCCATTGGTCTGCGCGGACAGGAGGTCACACAACAGATCAAAGTACATAAAACATAGAGAAGCCAAGAATGCTACAGTGGTCTCTTCACGTAATCATCGGCGCTCTTTGGATAATCGGAGGTAAATATCATACTAAAAAGATAAAATACTCACTTAAAGATAAAAAGCATTTTATAACCGGGCTACATCATTAAAAATGTTAAAAGTGTAGATCTACACGTTTGGCTACACAGCCTTATTCAAGCCTAAGCACGTGAATAGCGTAATTTGTCCTCAAACACACCGCCTCCTTTCCTCTACCAACTAAACTAAATGTATTACATCTGTCACGATTAGAATGAAATGTGAAAATGAACGAAAAGTGTTCAGATCTGATCACGGTGCAGCAAAGATGGGGAGGGAGGGATGACCCAATTTATTAGGCTATAAGGTAAACATCAAAACATTTTATTGTATTAAATAAATGTATTGATCATTGCAGAGTATAATTTAAAAAAGTATACATCCAATGCATATAGTTCAGTTTTACTTTATTATAAATGTGTGGCTGTTACAGCTACGTTAAGTGGTCATTATATCTTTTTCTTTTCCATCTTTCCAGGCCTCTACTGTTCACATGTGATCAGAGATTATACTGGATTTCTCTCGCTTTGTTTTTGTAAAATAATTTATGTTTGTGTTTTTCAAACAGGGTAGTGTCAGTTTACAATGACCCAGACTCGTTCATTAATAATACATAATTCATAATAATTTACATTGATGATCATAAATAATGTAATAATGTTGGGCTTGTTCTCGGCTTGTTTTTGGAGCTGCAGTTACTTATTTGTCTTGCAAGAGTTGGCAACACTGCCGTTCACCCACGTTGCGCGGCTCGGGCCTGCCACAAGATCTCTGTTACATCTGCCTGATAGGCATATAGGCTACTTAAACTGATATACAGAATAGGAAAGCACATGACAAAGATTCCTCACGTATTGATTTGTTTTATTCTATTTTATTTATTTAGCAAATGATTGTTATGGTAGCCTATATTATACTCACTACTTGTTATAGACATTAGGATACACGATTCAAATCTTCATGTAAGGAATGTCATGCTCTCACCTGTGCATGTTTAAGTGTCAAAATAAAAACAGGCAAATTCAAATTGTTGCTGTGTCATCTCTTTGTTATATTATTTTATTT